>NW_009622459.1:37677-44018 GCF_000690535.1 Cariama cristata | reverse complement strand
TCAAGATAGATGGATGCCCCAAAGTTTTAGTAGCTTAGGAAAAAGAATAGTTGGACACATGAATTATACAGAAAAGAAATCTAACATCTCTAAAATCTTTTTCTTAAGTAGTTACTTGGTCTACTTAATCAAACCATGAGATAAGGAAAGAAAGTTATTAATGTCTCCCATGTATCCCCCAGCAAGCCCCGCCAAACGTTAGGTTCTAGTAATCTTTGAGAAACAGTCAAGGATGCTTTAAAAACTTCTCTGAATGAAATACAAAATTATGGCACTGAATCAATGATTTATTCCTCTGTTCTTTTAACATACAGTTACAGTTGAAAATGTGAAATCTTACTAATTTTCCAGGTAAATATTGCAGAACACTTTAACAAATTAAATGGCAACAAGTGTAGCTTAGAATCTAATTCTTGAGTTAAAATTGTCAAGATAGGATTTATTTAGATGTGAGGAAATAACTAATCTGTATGTGCTGTGGGTTTTTTGGTGTGTGTTTTTTTTTTTTTTTCCTATTAATGCTCATATTAATGGATGCTTTGAGTGTTGGGTAGGAGAAGACCTTTTTTGCTGTGTATGTAAACTGTGGTATTTTCTGACATTTACAGCAAATGCATACTGGAGAAATGTCTGAAGGTGGAGAAAGAGGCCATACAAGCTTGTCATTTCCAAAGTTCATGCTCAAGTTTATATGATGATATGATCAGTGTCTCAGAGTAACTCTAGGGATTAGCATCTGAGTTTCAAAGGCATACTATGTGAATTATCTCTGATGGTTACTGTAGCTGTCTCTGGAATATGCTTTAATTCTTGTGTATAATGAAAAACAGGCATATTTCTAAAAAATTGTCTTCCCTGATTTGGGAAAGGAAGGCAGAGGAGAATGAGAGAAACAAAACAGTAATTAAAGATGATCAAGAAATATTTTCCTTTTTGATAATGTTCCTCATTTAAAAAACATAAAACAGTGAATGTCACTTTTTGAACTGGTTTTTAATTACTAAACAAATTTGGAAATATCATCTGTTTCTTTGATTATGAACCTGAGTTTAGCTGAAAGTTGTTCAAATAAATTTTTCACAAAGGAGTTTTCACTCACAAAAATAATAATTTTTAAAAAAAAACCATCCCAGCCAACTAAATAAAAAATAACCATAAGTGGCTGTGCTACTACCCCCTGAGGTATAAAGTTTAAATGAAATCAGGAGCAGCCTTGGCAGTACCATCAAGGTAAAAGAGAAAGTGTATTTATTATCCTTTAGGAAATGATAAAATATTGTATTCCTCTCTTCCCAGTCTTGAATAGAACATGTTTCTTTTGAACCTTTCTCTTAACATAAGAAACTGAACCTCAGATATATCAATTAATCTTCATAAAAAATACAGTTTCCATTTCAGAAAGTGAATGCTAACTCTAAAACAAGATTCAATTAAAGCTTTCTTAAGTGGATTCATACTGATACAAAATAGTATACGAATACCTGAAGAGTTCATTACTTTCCAGTAGCCAGAGGACTAACATGTTCAGTTGAAACAAACTTTGGAAACTGCTTAACTGACTTAATACTCTCCAATAAGTTTATATTACTTGAAGATTAACAAGTTCAATGTAATTGTTCTTTTTTCTTCTACTCTCATTTGACTATGAAAACACTTTGTTATTTAATCTGGAGTTGTTGCTCCATTCATGAAACACTGGACAATTAACCTGGACTCTAAACTCTGACTGGTTTGTGTGTTTCTGCTCAAATCTCTAAAATAGTTAATTCAGATCATCCCAAGTAAATTGTAATAATTTATAATTTGAAAGTAGACTTTTACGAAGGTTTTGAAATAGCTCTACAGTACAAATAAAACCTAAACTAGCATATTTCTTGGTGCATGTCCATATAGAGGAGTACAAGAGGAGAATGAGCATTTGTGCATATCCATGGGTTCTGAGGGAACTGGTGGATGAAGTTGCTAAACCACTCTCCATCATATTTGAGAAGTCACGGCAGACTGACGTTCCCAGTGACTGGAAAAGGGGAAACATAACCCCCATTTTTAAAAAGGGGAAAAAAGGCCTAGGGAACTACAGGCTGGTCAGTCTCACCTCTGTGCCCAGCAAGATCATGGAGCAGATCCTCCTGGAAACTATGCTAAGGCATATGGAAAATAAGAAGGTGATTGGTGACAGCCAACATGGCTTCACTAAGGGGACATCGTGCCTGACAAATTTGATGGCCTTCTATGATGGGGTTACAGTGTTGGTGGATAAGGGAAGAGTGACTGACATCATCTACCTGAACTTGTGGAAAGCATTTGGTGCTGTCCCTCGTGACATCCTTGTTTTTAAATTGGAGAGACATGGATTTCACTAATGAACCACTTGGTGGATAAGGAATTGACTGGATCATTGCACTCAGAGTTGTGGTCAATGACTTGATGTCCAAGTGGAGATGGGTGATGAGTGGTGTCCCTCAGGGGTTGATATTGGGACCAGTGCTGATAACATCTTTGTCGGCAACATGGACAGTGGGATTGAGTGTGCCCTCAGCAAGTTTGCCAATGACACCAAGCTGTGTGGTGCAGTCAACATGCTGGAGGGCAGGGATGCCATCCAGAGGGACCTTGGCAGGCTAGAGAGGTGGACCCATGTGAACCTCATGAAGTTCAACAAGGCTAAGTGCAAGGTCCTGCACCTGGGTTGGCGCAATTCCAAACACAAATACAGGCTGAGTGGAGAATGGATTGAGAGCAGGAGGAGAAGAACTTGGAGGTGCTGGTTGATGAGAAGCTCAGCATGACCTGGCAATGTGCACTCGCAGCCCAGAAAGCCAACCTTATCATGGGCTGCATCAAAAGAAGTGTGGCCAGCAGGCCGAGGGAGATAATTCTCCCTCTCTACTCTGCTCTTGTGAGACCCCCACCTACAGTACTGCCTTCAGCTCTGGGGCCCCCAACACAAGAAGGACATGGACCTGTTGGAGCGAGTCCAGAGGAGGTCCATGAAGATGATCAGAGGGCTAGAGCATCTTTGCTGTGAAGAGAGGCTGAAAGAGTTGAAGTTGTTCTGCCAGGAGAAGAGGTGGCTCCAGGAAGACCTTATAGCAGCTGTTGTCATTGCCTTTAGCTAAAAATCATTTGAAAACAAACAAAGGAAAAAACCACTGAAAACAGTTACCTCCTCACCAAGTTGTGGTAGAGGAGCAGAATACCAACTTGAACAAGGAAGGAAAGACACACAAATGAAACGTGAGGAGAAAGCCACCATTTGAATTTGTGTTGCAAGACTATCCAAAATCTATATGTGACTTTTTATTCTTTCTTAGTCCTACATGGACAAAAGCAACTCATGGTGTTCTACAATTTAAAATTCATAGGTCTTTTTAGATGCGTTTTTTTGAGCTAATTTACTTCAAAACAACAAAGTATCACTGACACTAAAGGCAATACCACAGTCTTCTCTTCTGCTGTGCTAGCATTGCCATGGGGAATATTGTTAATATAGCAACTCTTCAGTGGATATATTAGTTTAGACAGTCTCCCACACAGAATTTTTATCCCAATAAAAATAAATTGGCAAGTTTGCCACTGTCTGAACTTGGAGCACTTTTCAGAGAAATGAATACATTGTTCATGCTCTTATATATTAAAACAACACTGTTTTCAAGACATATCAATCTTGCTGAGCCATAAAAAATCCATATTTTATTCATTACTGTAACTTGTGGTTTAATCATAGAATGGTCTGGGTTGGAAGGGACCTTTAAAGATCATTTAGTTCCAACACCCCCTGCCATGGGCAAGGACACCTTCCGCTAGACTGGGTTGCTCGAAGTCCCATCCAGCCTGGCCTTGAACACTTCCAGGGATGGGCCATCCACAACTTCTCTGGTCAACCTGTTCCAGTGCTTCACCGCCCTCATAGTAAAGAATTTCTTCCTAATATCTAATCTAAATCTTCCCTCCTCCAGTTTAAAGCCATTGCCTCTTGTCCTATCACTACATGCCCATGTAAAAAGTCCCTCCCCAGCTTTCTTCTAGGCCCCTTTTAGGTACTGGAAGGCTGCTATAAGGTCTACCTGGTGCCTTCTCTTTTCCAGGCTGAACAGCCCTTGTGCAGGACCTTGTACTTGACCCTGTTGAACTTCATGAGGTTCTCATGGGCCCACCTCTCAAGTCTGTTGAAGTCCCTCTGGATGACATCCATTCCCTCCAGCATGTCAACCGCACCACACAGCTTGGTGTTATTGGCAAACTTGCTGAGGGTGCAACTCAATCCCATGACATAACAAAGGATGTTATGGGAATGAAACAGTATTCTAGTTGTGCTTTAATTCCTGCAGTCTTCTACCTGAATATAGACAAATTTTACGATTATGGATTTTATGTTATGTCATCCTGTTTCAGCTCTGCTCATTACTTCATATGATGATTTTGTTTTGCTAGGAAGCAAATAATTTGGCTCATAAGATCGTTTATGTTTGTATAGAATCCCTCACCTAAAGACCTTAAAGTGAGGAAATGCATCATAAGGGAAAAGAAGTAGAAAATTAGCTTTATGTTTCACCAGCAGTAGTCAAGGTTAGAAGCTCCATCCTGCAGGAACTTCTGCCTCAGCATTTTGGATAAATGAAAGGGGAAACTGTGATCTGTATTAATTACATGCAGTACTTCTGGCAGAAACAAATTACTGTTGCCCAAACAAGCCTCCAGAAAATCTGTTTCTAACTTTTAGGCTTTGTTCATTTAATCAGTGCTGTTTTCACTCTCTGAGTAACTTTACTGAATTAATCTTAAGAAGAGAAAGAGATGCTTTGGTAAAACAAAATGGCTTTACATTCTTGCTGTAGTTCAGAGAACTGATTTTGAACACTTCTCCCTGAAATTAAATACATAATTGTTAGGGGTTTATATTGATCAGCTGTCTTTGAAACTGCTTGGAAATGTAAGCTGCTGCGTGTGTACAAACTGGAAGATGTGTGACAGGAAGAATAATTACTGTGCACACAGCAAGGCTTGCCATCAATTCCTGACAAAAAGTAGATATGAAGCTTCTGATTTGGTTTTCTAAACAAAGGTCGTCAGATAATGGTAAACTAGAGACATTTAAAACAACAAAAAAACCCTCTATAACAAGCCACCCACCCCCATGTCACAATAAAAATTAGGCAAATGCAGATCTTAAAGCACCCCAGTCTTTGCGATGGGGGAAATGCATTAGAGCTTGCTTTGTTCACTTATTTCCTGATCAGCTTGCTTAAGGGCTCAGCAAAACAAGTGGTCATCAAAGGAATTATTTTCCTCTCCTGCTCTGAGAGGGCAAAAAGTCTAGATGTTAAACCTGTGAGGTTGTGACTGGGGTGCACCATGCCTGGAAAATCTTGTATGATTTGAGGAGGAAAACAATAGAATTCAGGAATACTTGACTGCTTTGGAGACTAGAAGAGAACAGATAGCTAGCCTGGCTAGTTAGTGTACTGCAATTTTCAACTGTTAACTTCAAAACCCTTTTAAAATCTATCATTCCTTCCTTTTGTAGAAGTAATGAAGCTGAGGGAGGATGAACTGATTTTTCTGACAGACATCAAACAGATAGTACAGACTAAGAAGTGAAGTCTTAGTCCCTGGGGCCCAGTCCAGTGCGCTTTCCAATAGACCATGCTGCTTTTTTGGAACACTGTGATAAGATTATTGTTCTTAGAGATTGTTTCATTGCTTCAGATAGGCTTGCCATATAGATATTAAGGTAACTGCAGGTTCTGAAACCTTCTTGGAAGGAGAAATGCTTTTAAGATCTAGAAGTCTCAGCTCACACCAACATAAAATCTGGGAAGATTATGTTTTAAGTCGTTCAGTAAAACTAGGAATGTAGAAAAAAAACAGACATGGCACACTTCCAGTCCAGATGTGTTTTCAGTAAAGCTTTTTTTCTTGTAGTAGAATAAATCCTAAAATATTTTCCTCCCAACTGCTGGTAATCAACAGAGGTTCCTGGCTATCGGGCAGCTAATCTTGCTAACTTCTTAACAAAGAATTGCTTAAACCACAATATTCTCCTCTAAAAGAAAAATCTACTGTTTGTTTGATGTAAGTTGTATTGATGAGACCAAGGAATTCAGTGGTCTGAGCGACATCAGTCTTGATAAGATGAGTAGTTTTCCCTTCCTTGAGTTGTAGCACACTGCAACTGCTTAGAAACTTGCTATAGAGGCTTCAAAGGAAACCACATAACTGAAGGTAGATTGCTTGCTGCATTAAATTTTAGATTTATTTGGAATGCAAGTTCCTAACCGAGCACTATGAAGATAAAAATGCTAAGCTCTCTCTTCCTCATTCTCCATCTAGGGGAAAGA
>NW_009622459.1:0-37667 GCF_000690535.1 Cariama cristata | reverse complement strand
TTATTTATTGAAAAATATTCTTTCAGTACTTAATATATAAACCACTTAATTATTGTACCTCTTCTGTTGTACTTCGCTCTATCCTACCTGCTTTTTCCAGTTCGTTTTATACTTAAACTGCTCTTCTATTTAGTTAATTTGCATTGCAGTCCTGCTCCGTGGGAAGTGGAGGGAGGGGAAACTACCTGTGTTGACATGTGGAAGCACTTATGCCCTGTGAAAAATAGGGAGAAAATAAATCTACCCTGCAAAGAATAATGTGTTAGGTTTCAGACCAATCAATCTTTCTTTGCAAGGTTTGGGATGTAGTTTTCTTACTGTTTAATCTTCAGTGCTTTCAGAATGAGAATATCTCCCCTGCCCTCCACCTATACTAGCTGTTTAAATGAAAAGTAACAGTGGATTCAATAGTTCTTGGTAATGTTAACACTAAAAGCTTAAGGATATGTTATTTGTCTCATGTTTTTTTTCCCTGTGCATCTGTCTTACTCTCTACAGCAGAGGTGTGTGTAGCTGTGGCATGGCAGGCCATGAGCACAACACTGAAGTAAAAATCCAGCTTGTGATTTCATTTCCTTGTGTAGAGACTGAACACAGAGAATGGTTTTCAAAAGATTTATTTCAAGTGTCTCATTCTTCAACTGCATTAAGGTGATTGGAGGTGGATTCAACTGGGTATGCTATGTAGTCTTTATATGTCTTTATTTTTAGAAAGCACTTTCTGTCATATTTTCACTGTTTCTTCAGTGGTGGATCACTAACTGATTATTATATTCCTGAGTTAATAATTGCATAGAATTCAGGATACTTATTTGGCACTTTTAACTATAATGCCACCTAGTTCTAATAATATTTGTCATCTATAAGAGCATAATTAAAAACACAAGAATCACTGTAACCTCAGAAAGTACCCCCAATAGCAGAGTAATAATACCAACAGTATGGGTTTGAAATTACTTCAGTATTTTATACTTTGTCTTGCATGACACAGTATCAAGTAGAAACAGAGTATTTTTGGCTTTCCTGCTAACATGCAGAGATTCAGGAGAAGTTAAAGGGTGTAGCAAAGGAACTAATTTTTTCTGAAACATCTAGATGATTATTATTTAGATAAACCTCCTATAGAGACGGGTTTGTGAAGAAAACTATATTCAGTAACAATTGCTGGAATAATATAAAAGCTTATCTAATGCTGCACTGTAACATCAGAAGACATAAATTATAAATTCTGATGTTAAGTTCAGGTACCTCTGAGCACTACCCAATTTTACATTCATAATGCTTTTTTTTTTTTTCCCAAAAAACAGGCTTTCCTTTAAGGCCTTTGACATGGTCCCCCACCACATCCTTTCCTCTAAATTGGACAGATATGGATTGGATGGGTGGACTGCTCTCTGGATAACAAATTGTTTGAATAGTTGCATCCAGAGGATAGTGGTCAATGGCTCGATGTCCAGATGGAGATCGGTGACAAGTGGTGTCCCTCAGGGGTCCGTACTGGGACCAGTGCTATTTAAAATTTTCATCAGTGATATAGACAGTGGGATCAAGTGCACCCTCAGCAAATTTGCAGATGACACCACACTGAGTGGTACAGTTGACACGCATGAGGGACAGGATGCCATCCAGAGGGACCTGGACAAGCTTGAGAAGTGGGCCTGTGTGAACCTTATGATCTTCAACAAGGTCAAGTTCAAGGTCCTGCAAATGGGTCAGGGCAACCCCTGATACCTATACAGGCTGGAGGATGATGTCATTGAGAACAGACCCATGGAGAAGGACTTGGGGGTACTGGCTAATGAAAAGCTGGACATGAGCTGGCAATGTGCCCTCCAGCCCAGAAGACCAATCTTGTCCTGGGCTGCATCAAAAGAAGCAATGGTCAGCAGGTCGAGGGAGGGGATTCTCTCCCTCTACTCTGCTCTGGTGAGACCCCCACCTACAGTACTACCTTCAACTCTGGAGTCCCCAACACAAGAAGGACAAGGACCTGTTGGAGTGAGTCCAGAGGAGGACCACAAAGATGATCAGAGGGATGGAACACCTCTCCTGGGAGGACAGGCTGAGAGAGTTGGGGTTGTTCAGCCTGGAGAAGAGAAGGCACCAAGGAGACCTTAGAGCAGCCTTTCAGTACTTAAAAGGGGCTTATAACAAAGATGGGGACAGACTGTTAGCGAGGCCTGTTGTGACAGGACAAGGGGTCATGCTTTTAAACTAAAGGAAGGTAGATTTAAACTAGATATAAGGAGGAAATTTTTTACAATGAGGGTGGTGAAACACTAGACCAGGTTGCCCAGAGAGGTGGTAGATGCCCCATCCCTGGAAACATTCAAGGACAGGCTTGACGGGGCTCTGAGCAACGTGATCTCGTTGAAGATGACCCTGCTCACTGCAGAGGGGTTGGACTAGATGACCTTTAAAGGTCCCTTCCAACCCAAAACATTCTGTGATTCTGTGAAATTCAGTATTTCTTGACTACAAACAAGTTTTGTTGGATTTTATTCTTTGTTTGTGGTTTTTTTTCCTTGGCAGTAAATGAATTTTGCTACCAGCAATGACGATGTAACAAGGGCTGTGAAAATTTAAATTTCCTGGTCTTTTTACTGTTTTAGGGAATGTTCTGTAAGTCCTCCTCAAACCTAATCTATTTAATCTCTCAGATTGGAATTTAGCTGAAGTAGAAGAAAAAAATGTCTCAAAATGCCTTTGATCGTCTTGACAAATACCTGTAGGTGCCAAGCAGGAGGTATTCTGATGTGCTTTCACTTCTCACATGAATTAGGACTGTGTATTCTTGTTTAACATGACTTGTTCTCTTCTGGTTTCAGTAGCAATGATGACATTAACTTTAGTTAATTAAGTTGACAGGGAATTAGTCGAGAATTGTTTTACTTAGCAGCTTGTGTAAAGTGCTTTTATAGAGGGGGATAAGAGTTAGCAAAAATATTTTTTTTTTTTTTAAAGGCAGAAGTTCATGCAGTTTCTTCTGACTCTAAATCCATTGTTTCTTAGAGTTGGCTTTCACTATGGTTCAGCCTGTAGCAGATGTCTCTGCCAACAGGGGCCTCCAGTGCGATAAAATATCTCTGCTGTATATAACTTTCATACTATAATAACTTTTTAAGAGTAAATGCTTAATACTCTTTAAATGGTTTTGTTAGCAAGATTCCCAACACAAGTTGACCCAATGTAGAGGTATTAAAAATACAACCAAACATACACACACACTCTCACTCCCAGTATTTTGGTAATTATTTTAAAATTTCATGAAGCCAACATCTGTTGGTGGGGGAAAGGGCAGAATATTTTAAAACTAGACTAAAGGTTTTTGTTTGGAAGAATTTTGAACTGCTGTATCTGGAACATAATTCTTGCATCTCTTCTTGATTTTGTTGCGCTATTAGTGAAAGTATTTTCTGCTCGTAATAGTGTGACTGAATCGTTCTTGAGGACTATTTTCCCTTTTCACTTTATCAAAATGGGATTAATGTAGTCAAATGTGAAAGACTGGCTATGATTCAAAGTCATATCTTTTACAATGAGAGCCTGAGACTTCTAAGCAACATTTTTAGCATTGGTTACGGATACCACCAAAGATAACTGTTTTGACTAGAAAATTTATTTGAAGAGAAACTCTGTCTCAGTTGCAATTTTACCATGAACAGAAAAGCTTTATTTGCTGCACTGCTTCAAGCAAATTTTTTCAGGCTACTGGACTAACACATTTATTTCCTGTCTCCCAGTGTGGGTTTAATTGTTGTATCAAATTGATTTTTCCTCCTGCGGAATTGATTTCAGGGCTTGGGGTTTTTTTTGCCATTGAAATGTGACAAAATTGATGAGAAGTACAGGATATTCCATGGAAAACCTTACAATGTTTTGAGAAATAGTCATGCTGACAAAAAGGCATAGTTTTATTGTTAATGACTTTATAATTGCTCTAGTGATGATTTCTATAAGTAATCACTAAATTGGTCCATAAACCCATTGTGAAAATATGAGCTCTTAGCTAAAGAAAGAGATAAACAAGAATCTTTTTAGCCTTTAAAAAAAAAAAATCTTTGGAAGTAATTGCTAAGCCAAATAATTTGTTTGTACTTTTCCTACTTTAAAAATCAAAGGCGGAAGCAAACTGTAACAACTTAAAGTATGAAAATACACGTGCTGTTTCCATAAAAGACCTAGTTGTGCCTGATCTGGATAGAGAAGACTTACTGTTTACAAGAGTGAAAATTCTGTTAGTCTCAGTACGTGGATATCTATTGACTTGTTAGCTGTGAATTTTTACTTGTACCCCAGATCAGACTGTTTTATTGAAAATAAAACGTTTTTCAGGGACATACTGAAATAAATTGCTTAATAGGTATCTCACATTTAGAAAACTGAAAGTTAAAAATGTTTTGAAGAAAATATTCTCTAAAACAATCTAGTTCCTGCATTAGCAGACTATACTATGCGCTGTATTTCCTATCTATAAGAAAAATATACTTTTTTTGTAATTTAGCTTTCTTATTGCTTTGTGGTTTAGAATCTGTTGAACGTTGCTGATGGTGAGATTCTGGTATTTTTGGAACACTACTAATACATTGGACATGAGAGTAGAGGGCTTATTTTGTCTGCAAATTCAGTTCATTATTAGATTTCCTTGACTGAAAAGACTAGAAATTAACATCTCTGAAGGCAAATAAAAGTGACAGCATTTTTCACATATCTATATGGCTGCCTAACATGATGGAGAATAATCTCAAATTATTCTGACAGTTTTCACTTTAGAGTTTAGTCAGTGATTATACAGAAGGATTGAAGAATGTTGATCATAAAAATAACAAACACAAAAGCCGTTAAAATGTTATTCTATTAATTTAAAAAAATCTGCAACGTGGTATAGTAATGAAGAGTTTGCAGGGAGCTAGAGTTTTCATTGTGCTCTGTGTGTGTAGAAGAAGAGAAAGGTGATATTTAGATGATCATTGTTCAAGTCCTGCAATAATTTGTGTACTAATCAAAAAGAAAACATGGAAGGTTAGGTGTAGGTGAACCAGACAAGATAGAAGGAAGAAAACCAGACAAGAAGGGGAAATGCTATTAGCTGCTTTTTAGAGAAGGCAGCTGAAGAACAATATAGGTAAGGAATTTGTTCAACAATATGAAGAAAGCTCATAACAGAAGGAGGAACTGAGGTCCTGCCCAAAATGCGTGCCTTCAGCTACATGTAGTTTTCCCAATAATGTTAAACAGTAATGTAATAGTGATTTTTTTATGTTTATGTCAAAATATCTTCCTTATAACTAAGTAAATTAGGCAAGCTCAAATGAGGATAAGACTATTTGTATTTATTCCCATGCCATACATATTATACAGTGTTTGCAAGTTTGATATATTTTACAAATCAAATGGAAAAAAAAAAGGTCTGTGCTTCATTCACTGGTCTATATGCATCAAGAGAGAAGCTTATTAGGAGTCTCTTCAAAGTAAAAGGATTTTTCAAGGCAAACTGCAACAATAAGGATCTGCCCCCAGTAATCAGCATAAGAATTAGTAGGAAAAGCAGTTTATTTTCTGAAACAACATTCTTCATTTTATATGGGGCAGCAGCTGCAAGATTTGGGAAGGTATATTTTCAGTAGAATTTGAATCCTTTCTTAACATGAATTATGCCTTTCATGTGTCAGAGCATAAATATTTCTCAAATGAGACAGTTTACTCCAGATGAGGGAAGATGCTTTTAGCAAAGCTAGTCAGAATTTTTTAAAGGCTTTTTGTGTTGTGTGCTGGTTTTCCTTTCCTCACACTTCTGGAACTGCCTCTCTGTTCATGTAGTTTAGAAGCAAGATTGACTAGACTTTTGAATTAGATACACCTCAGTACACAGTCCCCCACAACATCCTTCTTGCTAAACTGGAGAGACATGGATTTGATGGGTGGACTGTTTGGTGGATGAGGAATTGGTTTGATGGACACACCCAGAGGGTAGTGGTCAATGGCTCAATGTCCAGATGGAGATTGGTGGCAAGTGGTGTCCTTTGGGAATCTGTAGTGGGACCAGTGCTGTTTAATATCTTCATCAGTGACATACACAGTTGGATCAAGTGCACCCTCTGCAAGTTTGCAGACACCACCAAACTGAATGTTAAAGTTGCCATGCCTGAGGCACAGGATGCCATCCAGAGGGACCTGGACAAGCTTGAGAAGTGGGCCTGTGTGAACCTCATGATCTTCAACAAGGTCAAGTTCAAGGTCCTGCACATAGGTCAGGGCAACCCCTGGTATAAATACAGGCTGAGGGATGAAGAGATTGAGAGCAGCCCTGCTGAGAAGGACCTGGTGGTACTGGTGGAAGAAAAGCTGGACATGAGCTGGTAATGTGCGCTTGCATCCCAGAAGGCCAACCGTATTCTGGGCTGCATCAAAAGAAGCAGTGGTCAGCAGCTGAAGGGAGGTGATTCTGCCCCTCTACTTTGCTATGGTGAGACCCCACCTGCAGTACTGAATCCAGCTATGGAGTTCTTAGCATAGGAAAGACATGGTCCTGTTGGAGCAAGTCCAGAGGGCTAGAGCACCTCTCCTATGAAGAAAGGCTGAGAGAGTTGGGATTGTTCAGACCTTAGAGCAGCCTTCGAGTACTTAAAGGGGCCTACAAGAAAGATGGGGACAGACTTCTTAGCAGGGCCTGTTGCAATAGGACAAGGGATAATGGTTTCAAACTAAAAGAGGCTGTATTTAGACCAGATATAAGGAAGAAAGTTTTTGCGATGAGGGTGGTGAAACACTGGAACAGATCGCCCAGAAAGGTGGTAGGTGCCCTGTCCCTGGAAACATTCAAGGCCAGGTTGGATGGGGCTCTGAGCAACCTGGTCTAGTGGAAGGTGTCCCTGCTCACTGGAGGGCAGTTGGACTAGATGACCTTTAAAGGTCCCTTCCAACCCAAACTATTCTATGATTCTATAAAATGTCTGAGAAGTAGGTGGGCTGCATACAGGTGTCATAGGCCTTTATTCTATTTACAGCAATGAAAGTTTTCTTTCACAAATTTTTCTCAGAATTTTTCCTAGCCCTGTTGCTGTGTAATAATTTAAAAAAAAAAAAAGGCTTGTTTTCTAAGAATTGCAAAAGCTGTATTCTTACTAAATGAAACACAAGAAGGTGGCAGGCAATATATGAAATTACTTTGGTTTTTTATTAGGCTAACATAGATAAGCCCTGCCATTGTCATACTAATCTCTATAATGTCTCACTTGTAAGAGTCTAGATTTGCAAGCCTAATCACAACCTCGTAGCGAGAAAGTACTGTTCAGATTTACTCTTCCATGTTTAAATCTTCATTGCTATGCAACCATGAATTGTTAAATTCACAGTGCTTTTTTTTCTTTAGAAAAGCAGAACCCAAATAGCTAAACAACTCACACTTTAAACAGCAAACTAACTTAACTTTATGTTGAAAATTATGACAGTATTATTAGACATTATATGGGCATACACAGGCAACATGTTAGCAAGTTTGCCCTGTCAAATTTTCTACCATTCTTTCAAGTGATTGCAACCGAAGTTTCAGCTCTCCTTTGGTGAGTCATAGCCTCTTTTATGGAAAAGGAACATATACACTGAAGCTCTTAGCTATTGGGAGATAATTTTTTCTGGAATGTCACTTTACTTTAAAAGACAATCTTTAAGAGGGAAAAACTCAAATTGGAAAGAATATAAATAAATCAAACTGACCTCCCAGTTAATTTGTAAGCATTGAAATGTCTAGTAGCATCTAAAAATCAGAGTGCTACATTCACAGGACTCTTAGGCTTATGTATCGCATTATGTAGTTTTTGTGCCAATCTGCTATCCAAATGACTTCATGATCATTTTTAGCTTTGCAAATATTTTTTGAAGTTCCATTCCCAGGGGAGTACAAGCGATTGAAAACAAACTTAAATGAATAATTTAATAAAATATCTTGAAAACTGTTTGAGAAGGTATTTTCCACTCTTAGGAGCTTTTATTGGGAAAATATTCTCAGTTAGCATTGTTTCAAGATGCAGTTTACAGCTATGTTGCATCTCTAAGATGTTACACCTAAAATATTTTTTTAGAATGTCATCAACATAATATCAGTTGATACTTTACTTGAGCAAGTCACAGAATCCCAAAATCCACTATGGATTAATAGATAAGCAATAATATTTTTAACATGATAGTCTACTTGAGACTTCTTGTGGGCTTTTTTTGTATGATCACATATGCAATCTTTGGAAATAGTTTCAACATAAAAATTCAAGGGAGGGAACACAGAGCCTACAAAACTGTTGGGAGTATGTGTATTATAGAAAGGAGATAACAAGATGTGATCCTTTATAATTTTGTGTTTGTAAAAAAAAATTGTCAAAACCCCATGCAATTGAAGAGAAGATAGTCTAAAAAGATAAAATAAAAAAAAAAAAAAAAAGAGAAACCGCCAGTGCTTGTCTGAGGATTAGGTCATTCAGGAGGGAAAAGTGAGGCTTGTTCAGAAATGTGGTAGGGAAGAAGAAATCTTCTTCAGAAGGATGGACTGAGGCCTATTTAGTGGAGGAGTACATCTGGAGTGAGATTGTTAGAAGCAAATTTTGTGGGTGCGATATGATTGCTTCAGTTAGGAATAGTGTTATTCAATAATGCAAGAATCTGAAAGGCCTGAATTTTGGAAGAATTAAAGTGTTCCAAGAATGAGAAGATAATTAAATTAAGGCAATTACAGGAATGAAAGAAGCTAGTAGCTGGCAGTAGTACAGTAATCAAGTCATCTGGGAAATTATTATATTGGAATTTATCAACAACATGTAAAACTGATTGAATGATGAAATAGTGATGCAGATGAGCAATGTATAAAACTTTTAAAATAGAAAATTTTTAATGGTGTGAATAAGTTAAGCTCATAAACAGATAATGTAATATTTACAGGGAATTAAAAATGCTGACAATTAATTATGGAGTCAGATATGCAGAGAAATGGTTATATATGTCTTCCATTATAGTACTAATTTTAAAAAATGCCAAATATTAATTATTCACCAAATTAATCATAGAGGGAGTGACCAAAGATTTAATGTAAATGATACCCAGTGAAAAGCCTGACTGTAGCACACATTTTTAGTGCAGAGCAGACAGTTGAGACTGACAACAGAGAGCATGAGTGACTACCCTTTAAGCCCCTAACAAACCTCAGAAATGTAACTTGCCACTTCAAACAAGGTAGCAGAAAAGATGATAGTTGATATTCATTAAAACAAGAGTGAGTTTTAAATCCTCTCTTTAGCAAACCTGGGCCTAAATCAATGCAGAAAAGTATTAATTACATTGATGTATTCTAAGAATGAATGTTCATTGAGACATGAGACATCACTTAAATCATTCCACATCTCCCCAGAGCTTCCAAAGTTTTCTTTGAATAGTTGGGCTTCTCAAGATGAGATAGCTGTTCTTTCTCTCTCTACTGTATATTTCTTGGTTCAAGGGACTTAAGCATCACCAAGAAAGCTTAGACTTTCTCCAGAACTAAAACTAGACTCATCACAGCTTCCTCAACAGTGACAAATTCCAGTGAGAAAAATGTAATGCTTGAGTAGTATCATTTTAACTGTTGTGGTCTCAGGATGTTGGCATGGCTTGCAGAATGATTAACTGACATCATTAGAAAAGCAGACAAGTTCTTGGGTGTATCTAATGGTATAATTGTTAATCATGAGCAATTATTAAAATCTATACATAAGTTGAAGTTGGCTTTTCCTCTTTAATATCTGAAGGGCTGAGTGCCCCAAATTTTGTCCCTATTTTTCCTATTAGTATCACTTCATTTACTATAACTTTAATTCTCCTACGTATCTTACCTCATTCAGTATCTCTGGTAAAGGAAGTTTGGATATGTTTCTGAACGCCAGAAGTGTATCTTTTGGCTTTCTTACTAATAAATTCTTCTTCATCTGAATAGGCTGCAAATGATGTGAAACTATCCTTTCTGTAAATATCTTGACTGTACTTGCAGCTGATTATAAAATAAATATTGATACCTTTCTGCTCTTACTTTAGTTTCTTTTTTCCCTCCATTTCTTCTCTGCGTGTTCTTCAGGCTGATTAAAATCTTCAGTGTAGGCAGGTAGCTTCTGCAGTAAAGGGAAATTGTTGTATTTGAAAAATTAAGGTATAAGAAGCTAAATTATTGGTAAAGCAATGTTAAGAATAAGAAATGAATGAAGCTTTTACATAGGTCTGCCACTTTAGAGTGTTATTTATTTTTTTATACAGTCCTAGCTGGTTTGGATACATGAAATTAATGCTGCTAAAATCAATACGGGTTATAGTAGTTTTAATTTCTTAGGATGCAGCATATGTAGGAACTGCATTCCATTTGCATGCTTTATAACCGAGTTAACTGAAAATCACTTTTTCTTCTCTAAGTATTTGATTGCTGTGGAAATGAAAGATGTGACTACAGATTAGGTTATCAGTGCCTGGAGTAGGTACTGGGTAGTCCAAAGATGTTATGTTCTTGAAGATCTTTGGTGTGGTAAAGTGTGAGGGTTAACTGAGAATGAACATGGTTAAGCTACTCCTTCCTGTCCTTCAGATGAGCCTTCATTTCACACATGCACAAATAAACATATACAGGAAAGGTGTGTGCTCTGTAGTAATAAACTATTTCCAAACATAGTAATTTTTATTTTCTTTCTGAAATTGTATCTGTGCCATCTGTTAAATATTTTTTTTTCAGGTTACAGTTTATATTATGAGCCTTTTGTTTTCTGGCTTTTGTCACTGCTTTTCAGGAAAGAAATAGAGAGGAAATAACATTAATATATTTGTTTTGGAAGAGAGAAAGCCTGTATAAAAATTCAATCTGTTCTGTTAAACATAGAAGAGGAAAGAAAAGTTTAATATTACAGTGACTGACCACCACAATGTAACCTTTCAAAGGCATCAATAAGTTCTTCAAACTATACACTTCATAGTAGAAAATCATACACTTGTGGAAGGTTGTTGACAAGTATTCTTGTAATATTTCTAAAAATAAACTGTCAGCCGAAATTCTACACTTTGTAAATAGGCTGAAGTTGCTAAATAAACCCTAAACCCAGTCAGCAGGGAGATTGGCACTAAGCCTGAAAAATCAATTCCTGTCCATAAATTTCATCTGATATCTATTAGGAAAACAACAACAGGAACTAATCAACAGCTTCCTGAGTTGCAAGAAAGTACAGACCAAATTAAATTTTCTATACATTACAAAGGACTATCACAGCTTAGTGGGAAGAACCCAGCTTCCTGCTTTCATTTTTAATGGTTCCATTAAAAGTATTGAATTGCTTTTTAAAAAGTGCTTGCTCCTACAAAAACTTCGGCATATAGATAGTGTTATGTTGTGTATATTGTGTGGTCTCTATCCCATTTTGCATTTCTCTGCATCATCTTAATTCTCTGTACATGTGATCTTGTCTTACTTTCTAATATTCCAATCTAGAATATATTAAAAGCAGTTTAGTTGAGAAAGTAAAACCTAGATTCTTTCCAACTTGACCTTACAAACAATAATGCCAGCCTAACTGTACTTATCTAATTTTTAGACAAATAAAGCTGCATGGGGACATAAGAGATGTAGAGATAGAACCTGCAGAACAGCTATGAATTATAGATTAATTTTCTAAATAAAAAGCTTTCCAGCTTTAGATCAGGCTCTCCAGTGACACTCAGTATCCTGCTATTTTCAATATTTCTCCAATGAGTTTATCTAAGCAGAGAATTCAAAATACTGCATAGTGTAAGCCAAGCAATTCTCAAAGTAGTAATCAGTGACCAATTCCTGAAACCCGTGGCAGTCACTCGATTAAGTTTGTAGTTCATGATGTTGTTTAATGCACTTCAGTTGACTATAACCACTCACACCACAGTTCCACAGATTTACTGAACATTTAGGTACTCACTGCAACGCTTAAGAACAGGTTGTAAATCTGGCTACTAAATTAGTCACATAATTGTGGATGCACTAAAGCTGAGATTCTTTCTAGATACAGTTACTAAGGATGATATGGTGCTTCCAGCCAGTGTGGGTAGAAAGGCTATCGTCCATCTTTTATTATTACTTTCTCCCTGCTTACAGTTATTAAATTTCACAAGCATGTTATTCTCCACTGTTGCACACCGTAGCTCTGTTGTAGTTGTCTTCTATTCTAGGACTGCCTGTTTTAAAATGGGTGGGAAATGATCAGTGCATAGTCTGTTTCAATTTGTTTGGAGAATTAAAACTTTGAGAGGATCAGGAGTTGGATCTGTCTTTCTCTCATCTTGGTTTTGTTAAACTTCTGATGTGACTTGGGATGAATCACTTGAACAGATTCAATTCCCTTGATGGCACAATGTGGGCAGTATTGCCTTCCTGCAGCATGGGTAGGTTAATGGATTCTTCATAAAGCCATTTCAGAGTGGAAGTCATTGAAGGGCAAAATATTGTGGCTGCTGTTGTGCTTGGAAGCTGCAGGACAGTAAGCTGCTAGCAGCTTTGATTGGTATTGCTACCAAACAAATTTTGTTATATTGTCCTGTTTTCAGTAATTTAAAATGCTTATACTTTTTCAGTAATATAAATATGAGATTATAATTTATCTTTCCAGACAGAAGAAAGGATAACGGCAATTAAGACTCAGTTTTGGGGAATAAGGAGAAGATGCCAACTTGAAAACCCAGGCTTTTATCAAGTACTTGAAACTATTCTCTTGATCCTTTGCGGTGTTTTCTACAGTGAAGGAGTTTATAAAGCATTATAAACTTTTCCTGGAGATATTCAACAGAACCTGCACAAGTGTCACATTCTATTATAAGCTGTTTTCCTCTCTCCTCAGAATAAGCATTAGGCATTGACGGGAAGCAACCTACAAGGTCTGGTTTTTGCTTTTAAGATACTGAGCAGGGCATATTTTAATGACAGACATAAAGCAGTGGCAAATCTGGGAATGGTTACAAATGCTGTTGGTCTGAGCATTTAAAATTCTCAACATATTTGAAATCGACTTTTCTCATTTGGGAGATGAGGACATGGAAAAGGGGAACTTTCTCATTCCAGTATTCTCATTTTTCTTCAATTCTCAGTCTCTGAAGTGTTACTCATTTCCCTTCCAACTTGAATCAAGGAGCAAGTGTAATTCTAAAATAATTTTTTCACCTATGTTGTGAAGAACTGACGATAGAAGAGTACTAAGTGCAGAGAACTTCATTTCATGATGCAGAATTTTGGGTGAAATTATGGTGTTTGGAATAAGCTAGACAGATTTTGGAGAAAAGCAGGTAGACTGTTACTGCCACTCAAATTTTGCATGATTAAAACATGGCGTGTAGTCTTTGAAGGCCTACATAATCAGAATATTTCTTGCCAACCCTCCCTTTCCACTTCTCTTGGCAAACAGACATGTCATACTTAGGCTAGTATCTAAACAAAAAGTGTCGAGTTTAAAACAAGTTAAGCACAAAGGACTGAAGGGAAAGCATACTTTCTAGTCTGGTGGTCCTCAGAGAAATTGCTGCTATCATCTTTTCTATAGTATCAAGGGAGCTCAAAGTAACCTACCATTTAAGAATTATCCATTTTACCGTACACAGAGAAATGAGGTCTCTCAGGTAATGCAGTAGAGAAGGAAGCACTGACAAATGTGTTAGTAAATCATACATCCTGTGGAGCTTCCTCTAAAGTCCTTTAACTTTGATTTTACAAAAATAGTTCAGCATAATAATGGTGGCATACTACTGTAGTGTTGAAATCAAAGGGATTTTGAGCTTAGCCAAACCAATTAAAAAGTGAACGTATTTCAGTGGAGTAAATCTAGTCTTAAAATGAGAAAACCTATGTCAGCGTTAGTTGGTGTACAAACTTGGAAAAGTGTTATTACACGTCTAATCAGAACAAAAAAAGAAGTTACTTCTTTTGCCTAGGATGGGTGATGGGATGCTTATGCCAGTAGCAGTTTAAGAAACAGAACAACAACAAAAACACCCCAACAAAACAAAACAAAAGGCCACTTCACTCCTTGCATGGTACTTCATGCCAACAGCCTTGAATGGTAGATCCTTTTCTCTTTGAGGAGAGCTTTTATTTAATTATGAGGCCCAAGAACAGTCTACCACTGATTATTTGAGAATGGAGGTGCAGAGCAGAGTGACAAATTAGATATGCACATGGACTGAAATACTTGTTCCTGGTACCAGAAACTGGTACTTGCATAGAAGCATTTGGTCTATGCCGTTTCTTCAAAACCTTTTTCAAATATGGTTCGTTCTTTTATCTGGACAGAATGAAATTCCTGGAAGATGTTTTTCTGTTGTCCTTGTGATTTCATAATAGGATTTGCTGGGAACAGAAACAAATAGTAAATAAGGTATCTGCCATGCCAAGAGTTAAAATATACAAAAAGTCTTGGAATATAGCTTTTTGTATTATAAGAGTATGAAAAAAGCCAGACTCTCTTGAAGGCTTTATATATTTCTTTTCCCTTCTTCCAGACCCATTTGGTAGGCAACCCTGTCCAAAATAGTGCCTCTAATCTCTGGTGGCTTGTCTCCTCCTGCACAAGCCTCTACCTCAAACCGTTCCTACAGCTTTCAGAGTTCTGTCCTTTGAAACAATGAAGTCTGTCTGTTGAGGAAAAAATAGCATATTTTTCTTGTCATACTCAATATGTTTTCCAAAGTTACTTGCTATTTCTAATACTGGTTAGGATAAAGAATTTAAATCTCCATTTACTTTTATACATCTTTTGCATTTTACATGCAAATGAAGAATCACCCACGCCGTGGCCACCAGCTATTCATTCTACTCTAGCACCTACTCTTTCAGTGTTTGTTATCTGAGTTCAAGTTGTGACTGTCTTTTGGACCTCATTTTAAAGTGAAATGTGGAAATACCAAGCTTACTATCTCTTAGTATTAAAATTTTAAAAAGTGATGAATTAATTCCAGTCTACTAAAATTGTAGGCAGGAAGCTGTTTTGGCAAGCAGAGAACATAAAAATAGACACTTGTTACAAACTGTTCAGATTATCAGTCCATTTTTCCCTTTCCCTTTTTTCTGTACTGTAGGTATGATCTCTGCTTTTTTACTTTCCAGATGTTTAGAAAAGTTCTCTGCTTAGCAGCCACTATATTTTAATTGCCAGCTTGTTTTTGTGCCAATATAGACTTTATATTAACTATTTTTTCTTCTCTGCTGATACTATTACTACAGCAAGCCTATCTATAGGCAGCCTTCTGAGCCTTCTTTTTGCAATGGTGAATAAAGAAAGTCTTTTTACGTACATATTGTAGAGTCTCTGATCTCCTGATCTGATTAGTTGATTTTGGTGCCTACTGAGGATGTGCATACCTGGAAGATTTAAAGTGATATAAACTGAAAGATCTGTAGTGCTAGCTTGGCACTGAAGCCACCCCTCACATTAGGACTGGGACTGAATGTGAAATAGCCCTATAAGACTTACAGGTCTGAAGTTTTACGGAAATGAAGGAAAGGAGAGATGCCTTTGGTACATGATAGTGACAGTGGCACAGAGTAGCCCTAAATTTTGACTGGAGAGAGACCTAGAAGGGCAACAGAAGTTCTTTAGTGTCTGGTAGAGGATTAAATGATCTGGCATGAAAATCTGAAATTGTTTTCGGTATAGAAACAAAATGTGCACTAAAGGATGGAATCACTGGTAGTCATGTCTGTTCTTGTACGGGCGGTGTGATTGGGGCTAGTGGCAGCCTAACCAGGGTGGCAAGTGGGAGTGAATGCCAAGAACAGCAAAACAGATTTGAAAAGTGAAGGGCTCTATTGAGAAGTGTCCCCCTCTTATGATGACTCCACTGCACAACATTCTATGTTTTACTGACTTCTTTTAAGAAAGTTGAAATATGTGATAGCTGTTAAATTTTTTTCATGTCTTTTTGTGTTGATGAGGCAGCAGACTAAGATGGAGTTAATATTGCCTATGTGTGCTAGAGTTAGTATTTACTTATAAAAATCAATGGAATGTAGAGTGTTCCAAGTATTTTATTATAGAAATAGCTGCAGATTAAATTGTACAGTTTTGCTTTCAAGCTTCTGTTGTCCTGCTGGTCCTATAAATATTTATAGTAAGTATACCGTCAAAGCAAATTACAAAACATCTGAGAAACTGTGGAAAAATTCATATACATTCACCTTTTAATCAGTCTCTTGATTATCCACAGTGATTCAGGCACTTGCTAATGCAAGAAGCATGCAATAATGGCAGGATCTAGTAATTTCCTTATTGAAAATAATTCCAGATTTCATAGGATCATAGAATAGCCTAGGTTGGAAGGATCAAATGATCATCTGGTCCAATGTTTTGTGAGAAAGGGAGCCTAGATGAGATTATCTAGCACCCTGTCCAATTGCATCTTGAAAACCTCCAGTGATGCAGACGCTACCATGACCCTGGGGAGCTTCCAGTGAATGATTGTTCTTACTGTAAAAAATTTCTTGTACCTATAATCCCTTGTCTTCTTCATGTGGCTCCTTGTGAAAAGAGAGCCTCTGTCCTCTTTGTAGCTGCATGTTAAGTACTGGAACACAGTGATGAGGACCCCCCGAGCCCGAGATTTGTTAGCTACTTTTGAGAGCTACTGCGTAGTTTTGTTTATGTATTAAAGAACAGATAGTTATTGCATTCCTAGATAACCACTGGCTATTACTGTGTAGCTAAACTATTGAATGGTGAATCATTCTCTGAATATGTTAATCATCAAATTGAATCCTTTTATACTGACTTGGAACAAAAATCACAATTGCTTGAAATATTTTTCAAAAACTGACTAAAGTTCTAATGTTAAAAAAATGTTTCAGGAAGTGAAACTTAATTTCATAAGTATATGGTCATTATGGAAAGCAAAGTTAAGTTTACTTTTGGGATATAAGACATTTCAGAGTTAATATTGTTTCAACTGACCTGCACTGGTCTTTATTTGTTTTTTACTTGCATATGCTTGGCACTCTCAGTTCACATTGAGGGGGGGAAAATAAGTAAAAGAGAACCACCTTTGCCCAGCTCAACCTGTGAATGTAAAGCCTTGGAGAAGTAATTAAAGATGCGCTAATTTGAAAGCAGAGTCAGTGTGTACTCATTGTTAATGTTGAGTCATGAAAAATAAGATATCTGCACTGTTTCAAACCTCTGGGGAGTGATAACTGTAAGACAAAACTATAATTTGTTTCCCTCATGGCCTCATATTTTCCCTCATGTCTACTGAAAATCTGCAGTGAGTTGGGCTGGCTGTGACACCGACAGGCATTGCTGTTGGCTGCAGTGGAGTTGCTGCCGCTCGCAGTGACAGACCTCGCAAGCCTCCAAACTTGTTTGTTTCCTTGGTTGCACATCTTCTCCACTCCATAGAGAAGAGAGGGGTTTCAAGAACTCGTTTGTAAGAAATAATACATCAGATGTCTTTGTTTTGTGTTCTCTGTCTGTCAGTGAACTGAACTGTGTATTTTTCTGAGGTTTAGTTTCCTTACCTTCCTTTCCATTCGTTTTTCCTTCAGAAATTTTATTTCCTTTGGAATGTATATGGGGTAAATTTGTCTCCCAGTAATGGGTGTTGATCTTTTTTCCACCCTATTTCCCCCTTGCCTGTGTACTATCTGCTGTCATAATGAGGAAAGGATAGGAGAAAAATGCTCTAAAAATATTCGATCTTGGTGTTTACATGAAATGACATTTTAGATCAGTTTTTCAGGGAGTTATTCAGATCACAGGAGTAAAATAATTGACTATACTTCAGATGTTAGTAACACCCATATAAAAATAAAATACGCAGCATTACTCCTGTTTATAGCCTCAAGAGGACAAAGTCTTTCTTAAATAGATGAAACTAACTTTGGTATCCTCCATCAGGAGGAAAACTGTGAGTAAAGGTTGTAATTTTTAAGTCAAAGCCAGATCACATACAAAGATTTCTGCTGTCTTGGGTCACACATTGATTGACCTGAAGTCGCTTCACGGTTCAAACAGTAGGACAGAGAGAAGTACATTCCAAAGAAAAATTTGAAAGCATATTGAAAGCCTGATCTTGACTCTGTGATTCTTGCCTTAGAACTATTGAATGTCTGGCAGCTGGGGCTCAAGGAAGGGAAAGAAAAGAAAAAAACATTTAAGAGTGCCATAGCAGTTTGTTTACCCTTATTTTCATTGGATGTGTTCCGAATCTTCCAGACTGTGGTCACGTTTTACCTCTCAGAATGGTGTTACTCTGTTATGCAGAACAGGGTTTCCATACTCACATTCTTGTTAAAGATTGTAAATTGTTGTCTTAAAAGAATTCTGGTTGATCTGTTATCAATAGAAACTGCTTGAAATACTTTTCCATTAACGTTTTCAAAGCTATTACATTCTTTCATTTTATTTGCATATTCAATATTGTTTCTTGGAATGGTTTCAGGACCTAATTTCTTTTTGGTGAAGGCTGCAGTAGACAAGTTTCTGGTGGCATTTCAGTTTCTGAGTCAGTAAGTTCTGAACAATTGATCAAATGCAAGAATCGGGTTTGAATTCGTCAGCAAAACCAAGGTATCACTCACAGCATGGAAAGGGTTAGGAGGGAGATGCCTGCCAAGACCAGCAAGCCTATTTTGATTGCAAATTGCAGTCCCATTTGCCTTAGATCACCTTCTGTAACACTTTATTTCAGCACAGTCCAGATGTGTCATTATGATTTTTTTTTCCTTATTCAAAACTCTGTTCTGATGACTTAAATTCGAGGATGCTTGTATTTGTAAGGTAGGTTGTAAGCAGGTCTCCTGCAATCTGCCATGACATCTATTCTTCTCAGTGGGCTGTGCTGGGAAGTTTTTTTATGAGGATCTTTAATATTATGCCCAAACTAGGTAATTTCAATAAAATCGAATCCTAATTAATTGAAGATTACCAAGGTGGAAGGAAAAAGAAAAGTGTGGCTCTTTTGGGTGAAAACATTAATCAGATTTTTAGCTTTAGCAAATTTATGGCCCCAAACCATCAGATAGTTGGTAAAATACTTCTGTTGCAGTCCTTATGCATAGTGTGGAGGTAGAAAAAAGAGGAGAGGTCGGCAGCCATTTGTTATCAGTATTATTACATAAAGCTATGTTGTTCAAACACTGATTAAAACTCTTGATGTATTTCAATGTGAGCATCTGTAATACTTTATTTTTAGTTTAGGACCTGACTTCAATATTACTTTGAATATGAACTTTGATCTCAATCATCAATATCTTCTTCCCCTCCCTCGCCTCCCCCCAAATTACATTTAAAACTTCACTTCCTCTTTTTGATGTATGTGAGTGTTGAAATGATAGTTACTACTGTTGGCAGTACAAACTTAGCATGTCAGACAGAAGTAGTTGGTAAACTGAGTATTTTTAGAAAAATCAAGAGCACCTATCACTTTGTGGTTTGTGTTCAGCACTGGAAGCCAATAACACCTTTTTTATATATTTAGGCAATTCAGATTGCCAAGATGACTTTGGAAGAAAAAAGTGGTATGTGACTCGTAAGTGTTCAATAATGATTTGCCAAAAGATAAGGAATTCCATGTCTAAAACAAGCAATTCAATTTAGTATCTGAAATTTCATTTCTGAAAATTTGTATTTATCAAAACCACAGTTTTTCAACAGCTTTCTGTCTGATGACATAGTTTTACAAATATTACCTAGCCTTGAAAATAACAGGTTGCTCAGATCTAGATTCTGATTCTAATATGATTAATTCTTTTTTCTGGTTGTTTATGAAAACTTGCTTTGAGGTGGATTTTTCTATAGGTTTCAGAATTAAAATTCTTGCTCAGACAAACTGGAGAGCCTAGAAGTATTAGCAGTTTTGTCTGTTCCTTGGTCTGGGCATATTATTATGTAGATCTTATGAAATGATCGAAAAACTCAGTTTAAAAAGTTTAGACACATCAGGAAAGAACTGGGGATTGCAGAATATGATCTGTTTTGCCACTTTCCTAAAATATTTTTTGTATGTTCACTACAACAGTCAGAACTTTTTTGTATAACAAACAATCATTTTTAAGGAAATTAGAATTCGGTTTCAACCACCAGATCAAATCGGAATTAAAGGTTTTTAAGGTCCAAGTATTTTCTTTTCTTAGTTACCTCCTTAAAATGGAGAAAATATCTTTTTGAGGCTTTACCATGAGCTTTTTCAAGGATTTTCTATTTTAGAAGCCATTTTGCACTTAGTCCTTCACTAGCTGTTAATATGCATTTTGACTGGGGAGGTTTTTACATATGTAGCAAACACCTTGAATATAAATACGAGATTTCCATTTTTGTTGAGAAACACAGTAATATGGAACAATTAAAGGTGCAGAAATTGGTATGTAAATTTTCGTGTGGTTATGTAAATGCTGCAGCTTAGAGGTTTTTTTGCCTACAGAATAGAGCTGCTTTGGCTTATTCTGCATGATAACCTTTCAATGAAAAGGCAAAGGTAGCTCTGACCTGCATGAGAGGGCATACAACAATTATGTTCCTGATGCTTAATAGGAAATAAAACATTTTGAAAGGAATAACGGTTTGTTGAAGCCGGCACAGTTGAATCTGGATAATTTTAACCAGTTATATTTTTAAATAACTAATCACAGAAGACAAGA
Organism: Cariama cristata; assembly: GCF_000690535.1. Classification (NCBI taxonomy): domain Eukaryota; kingdom Metazoa; phylum Chordata; class Aves; order Cariamiformes; family Cariamidae; genus Cariama; species Cariama cristata. The sequence continues at coordinate 17,032 of NW_009622459.1, read as the reverse complement.
TACAGATTTAGTGGTGGGGTTGGTATGTGCATTGACAAAGTTGTTTTGTCTTGCAAAAGAGCTGAAGTAGTAGAGAGCTGAATGGAAATCAGCACATAAACTCATTCATACTGCACAGCAGGTAACGGAATGGAATTGTCATCCAGTGTCTCACTGTTACCGTCTACAGAAAATATATTAGGCAAAGTTGGTCTGGTGGCACAACTGAGATGAGTTAATTGGTGAAGTGGGAGATCTAAGATGGTAGCAGCACCACCTTTCTGCTATAAGGCCAGGCTTATTCTGCTTTATGATTTGTTTGCATGCATGGCTTTGCTAATACCTTATAATAAGTTATCAGAAAAAGAGTCTGTCTATAAAGATCATCATTAAGACTAATGGACGTTTTTTTCACAAATGTAATACTACATGTAACTTGAAATGTCTGTGAAGAATTGGTGACTTACTCCTCATTTAGTTTGCTTAGAGACAACTATAACGAAGATACATGCATGTGTGCATGCAAGTACACATAGTAACATTTCAAAAGCACTTATATGAGTAAAGTGAGCAGAATAATGCTGAACATGAATGTGTTGTCTTATTTGAAAATAATTTCTAAAAGTTGAAACTTTTTGGCACTAAATCTAGCTTAGGCTAAGCAAGCCACTTCATCTTTCCTATTACTTTAAACCTCACCCCTGAAAGTTTTTTTTCTGGAGCCTAGCAGTGTTTCATTTCTTTCTTTTAACGGATGAATAAATTGTACAGCAAAAATCTCAAACAGAGCATTGAAACTGAGAGTGGTAACAAGCTGAATTGTTTAATTTGAGATAACTAAACTCATTAGGGAATGCTTATATGGTTCACAGTCTAGTCTGTTGCTTCTAACTGTCAGACATATGTTTCTAATAAATATTTTACAACTAAATTTGCTGCGCTAGCAGGAAGGGTTGTACTTCATATTATTTACTGGTTTAAAATTATTATTAATAAAATAAAGAGCAGCTACACAATGATTTTCGATAACTTATTTAAAAAAAAGAAAAATGAAGTTCTCACTTTGTTGTAAATCTATATGCCTTTATTTCTTCTATGTGTGTATGTGTAAAACTGTTTAGATAAAGCATTCAGTAGCTAATATTGAGTATTTGCTTGCATAATTTTTGTTTCAGAAGATTTGGCATGCCTTTCTACATCCTAAATCACTAGTCTTGATTCAATCATAACTAAAAATATGGGAGATTATCTTTGCAGGCTGTAATTATACATCTGCTGTCCTAGCTTCAACTTTCCTCTCCTTTCCTTCCCCCCTTTTCTACTCACAACTTGGTTGCAATGAACAGTAAAGATGAAGGACACCACCTTCTCTCCTCCCTGAGCAAGGATGATGTCTCAGTAGTTGTTAAGCATAGTTAGTGCTTCTCAGCACATCGTAAAATTGTGCTTTCAGACTTGAAATCTTTCAAAAGGAGTGAAAAAGCTAGAAGCATCTCTTTTGTCTTTTACACTATGCATCGTAGCTTATTGTAAGAAAGTTGTTATTGTACCAGAAATTCTGGGATCTCAACTAAAAGCAAAGTTCTTCTGGCTCTCATTACAGCTTGTTACTGGACACTGAAAATATTCACATTACAGACTGTTAGCATCTGCTCTGTTTGCTCTAATAACCTCCTGGCTTTTGATACAGTAGCATGTCATATGTTATAGTAACGAAAATGAAGAAATTTTTTTCAGTTGATTACTATTTTTCTAAAACTGGACTTTCACCTTTCTGTAACATATGACTTTAGTAACAAATGCTAGAAGTTTATTGCTTTTTTAAGACAGGATAGTAAAAAGACATTTATAGTAAAATTTCCTTGTATCTGGACAATGGCTCATCAAACTCAAATGTTACTCTTGCTAGTTCATTTGTCTTATTTTATGGCTATTCTGTTTTTTTGAATGCATCTTCCAGAGCTAAGATGTTTATCCTAAATGTGTGTGCATCCTGTTCTTCTTTGGAAAAATCATTCTGCGTAAGGGGTGTCAGATTTAGTCGATAATGCTTATAATGGTTGCAAATGCTTTATTTTAGTGGGTTTAGCAAGCATAAATACTTTAATACATATTGAAAATATTAAATTAATCTGTTATTCACATTTTAAACATTTGTATGTACACTTACTGGAGTGATAGGAGGTGTATTTAAAAGACAACAGAACAACTATTAATCAGTTATTACACAGCTGTTTAAATTCATGCTTAGAAGATACAATTTAATCCGTGTTGTCAATAAAATCTTTAGATAAGTAGTGACTTATAAGTAACAATTGATGAAGGATATGATTTTTTTTTTCCTGATCTGAAATACTTGTATTTTGTGGAATAGGAAACAAATCATGCAGAGGAATAATATAATCATAATATATAATTTGCTAAATGTAATACTCTAGTTTAGGGAAGTATCTGCCAATGGATAAATTGTTTTTAAGGTTCTTGCTGAAGAAATTCCCAAACCATGTGATGTGAACCACAGCAGGCTGTGACTGAGTTGTATTTCTCCAGATCAGTAGTAATAAAATGGCTGAGCCAAGGAGATCAACATGCAGAAAATATTTAGAAGAATTAATTATCACTGCAGCAGAATAGCTATCAGATATTAACAATATTCTTTAGCACCTATCTTGGACATGGGAAAGCAAATGTCGCAAAAATAGTAGACTAGGTAGCAGAAAGAAGCAGAAAGGTGGTTTTGTTCAGGAGGGAGTCCTAACTTAGCTCTGGACCAGTCAAAAGGAGTTAGCTAGATATATGGCTGAAAAGACCATATTTCTTCCTTCCAACCTAGTGGGAAAGACAGAAGAGAAACTGTGAACAGGAAAATAATCCTGAACTCCTTAATTCCAAAGGACTGAAGCATGGTGGGTGCTCTGATGCAAAGAAATAAAAGCAGATACTTGATCGTTTAATCAAAATCTGTGTCCAGTTTATGCTAGGCAAGCTAAGGAGTTGGTATGGAACCCTTTGAGAAGGCCATGCTTCTAGCATGGCTTTCAAAAAGTAATCGAACTGAACAGTTAAAACTATCCAGCTAATGTTCAGAGGCATTCAATAAAGTGTTTCACTTAAGTATGTTAGAAGTGTTAGCTTTCACATTGATACCAAAAAGGTAATTTTGTTCACTGAAAAGCTGTTGTTCTTAAATGGAAATTTTGCTTTCAAACCAACAAAAATGTCATATAACAACTCTTTAAAGTATTTTACAATTTATGTAAGAGATTGAGTCCAATTTCATATTTGCTGTACTTTCTCTTGGGATAAAGATTGAATGTAATGATTTCACCAATATATACAATCTCCGTATCAGCTCCCTAATATGACATGACAGTGCACCGGAAACATTCCTTGGAGAGAAATGCTACAGAATATTAGAGGATTAAAAAAATAAAATGATTGACTCAAGTTGACAGACCAGTTATTTTTAAAACAGCTTCAGATAAGTTTTAAAATGCAAGCGATGCCCTTGCTGCCAAAATCTGTCCTGTGCTAGTTATTTCAGGCATATGAGTGGCTTGGTTTCTGTTCTTTATCAAGACATTTAATACTGACATTTTCCATTTTATTTAATAAAACTAAGATTTCAGAAAGGTATATTTCCAACCCTACCTGGATCAATACCTTCAAGGGGTAATCTAGACTGTTAAAAATTATTTAACTTTTGGCAGGGTTCAAATTTAAAGATAGAGACTTCCCTATGGCTGATTTTACAGAACGTATCCACTTTTCCCTAATTTTAGCTACAAAACACATCATTTTGCATCTTTTGCCTCAAGGCAACATCTTGGCTGCGTGTACAAGCACCCTAAGGAAGCCTTTCTTAGCCAAGACAATAGATATATGTACAATTTCACTGAATACTGCAAGCCATGGGGACGTTAGTATTTTAAGTTGAGGGTCTGGGTTTTTGGGGGAGTTTTTTGGTGGGTTGGGTTGGTTTTGGTATGGGTTTTTTTTTTTGGTTGGGTTTTTTTTGTTTATTTTGTTTTGTTTTTTCAGAAACCCAGGAGACTGAATTCATGGAAAAATTCTGCTTATAAGAAAATTTATAATAAAGCCACTGTTGTAGTTGTTACAGATGATTTAATTAAAAAATTATGGCTAATTTGGTTTGACAACCTATTAAGAGATAAAGGATAATTTGTTGATAATATTATTTATGGCAAATAATTTGCCTACATTTTAATGATGATATTCAATCATTACTTATACTCTACCTTAAAATAGGGAAATATGAATCTCTGGAGATTTTTCTTTTTCCTTTGTTGCTTAAAGTTTTCCTGTAGTTGTAAATGGCTCAATGTGCTCCAGGAACTCCCGTGTAAGATTGTTCCTCTATTTTTGCACAGCACATTGTATGATAAAGTCCTTGCTCACTTTTTTTTTTTTTCTTTTTTTTTCCTCTTTTTACTGCAAATGGTAGGGGAAAAAAATGAAGCTGATTCAGAGAGCTATCTTTCAGGAAAGGACAGGTCAGTGACTGGCCAGTTTTAGTTGTCTTAAATGCAAATTTATTTCTGTTGTTCTATGTGAGCTGTTACTGTAAAATATCTGACATAAGTGTAAAGTGTGGAGGAGAAATGTGTTCTACAAAAGAAATTTAAAGGCGACCTTTTTTGATACATCTGCATTATGAACTCCCTATAATGTCCTGGGCACTCTTTTCCTACTGCACTTTTTTTAAAGCTTCTGCTTTTTAGTAAATCTTAAGTTCAGACTATTTGGTGCCATATTACAACTGTTCAGCACAGGTGAACTGAGTGGCACTGAGGGCTAGGAAACTCTCCTTTTAGCAAACTACATGTGGCATTTTGGTTGCCTGCAGACATTAAAGGAACAAGGAATGACACTGATGGCTTTAGCAGGCAGCAGGGTACATCTGTCCTACCTTTGCCCTTCTAATCAAGGACTCTGCTGGGCTGTTGCTACTCCGAAGAGTCTGCTGCTTCCACCGTTCAATTTCCTTTTTCTCTATGTACCCTCACCAGCACTATGCATATCCCTCCCTTCACTATTTTTAGTTAAGGAGCTGCAGGGACAGTGTTGTGGTCTCAAGGCTTCAGAACAGTTCAGGCTGTTTGGAAATTCTGCTAGTTGTTCACCTGGCACCATTTAATAGTTCTGGCATATTTGATGCAAATCTAAATGGAAGTCTAGTTTTTCCTTCCTTTTGTCATTTAGACTTTCAGTTTTCCGTGACTCAGAGTAGGATCTGGCCCTGTGTATAATTATTGGCAAGTTTGAAATGTACATAGGTTAAGTAATTGCTTTTGACAGTTTATTTGTGCCATTGGTCTGACCTATGCTAAAATACATGTGTGTGCTTATGCACAGCTGGAAGTCAGGGTAATTCTCTGAATAAATGTGAAAATTCTGAACATGACCTCAAGAAAAGCTTTTTCTTTGCTTTGCATCATGCTTGGGATATCACTGTTTTTGTGCTAGCTTAAAGATGGAAGATGCATCTCAGTGATTTGGAAAGGTTGACTCGACAGAATGATTGCCTGAGCAGAAGTTGGGTACACCTGCTATACCAACACAGCAGGGTAATGCTGTGCATGGCCCTGTAATGAAAACACAAACCAGAGGTAGTCCCTGTAGTTGCAATGTTGCTTTTAGTTACTTGCAGTTTGCCATGCTATTTGTAGGACAGCAAAAGTACATAGTCTTAACACTTTAGATGGTTTACACTATGAAGTGTGGCTAGAAATTGCTAAAAAATATTGATCTCAGTATCTAAGTAAGGCTCACATCTTTGCTGCTGCAGAAAACAAGCTCAATGTCTGAAGTTCTTGCAGTCCAGAGCAAGGCAGACTAAGCTACTTGCCTGTGTTTTGGTGGGTTCTTTTGTTTGTTGGTTTTTGTTGGGTTTTTTTTTGCCCAAAGAAGATACCAAAATCCTTGCTAGTATAAAGATGTCAGATGTTCCTCCAGTCATTTTGGCATAGCAAACAGGACAGTAGTATCCTGTGTTCCAGCAGCATCTTTTTTCACAATGGTCCATTTTGGCTTATTTTTGGGCAACTGTTCAGAGCAATCTCAGAGGTCTTATTTCAGGGTGCCTGGATTCATATGCCACATATGAAAAACTAGGGTCGTTATGTCCCTAAATTACTGCCCAGATAGTGAGTCCTAAGTATTGTATTGTGCATAAAGAGCAGAAGCAGAGTTGAGGTAATGAATCATTTGGCATCCTAAACAAGCCCTTGCCATTTTCTGTTATCTTTCTCTGTAATGACTCTCAGATCTCTTTTGCCTCTGGCATGAACTTCTTTTTGGGCAACATAGCTACCAAACTTGGTATATTAGGTCCTGTGGCAGGTACTGCTTTCACTTAACCTTACCTTTGTCACATACTAAATTAGTTCTTCAAAAATGCTGGAATAACTAGTGTGACATCTTTTTATAGTAGAGCTGTATATTCTGTTTCATCCTGGAAATCTTTCTTTAGAGGTGGAATATTTATGATTAAGTTCCTCCCTTACCTAATCCCCATGAAACCTTGCTTAAATCCTACTGAGCTCCACTTATTACTGTAGTTCTCAGGGTTTTGGGGTTTTTAAATTGATAGTCTTGGATTTAAAAATGAAGGGCTGAGTGGGAGGGAAAATGCTATTTGGAGTCTAACTGGAAAAATATATTTTTTTATCACTGTTCTGAAAGATGGGCATTTTCTAGCTTTAGTTGTTGAGATTGAAAACCACTGAGGAGATAATAAAAACTCCAGCTTTTTTTTGTACTCAACATTTAATGAATTGCATCTGTTCAACAGTTAGGGAATCTGTTATGTTAACCAAAACTTGTCTTCTGGGGACTGTTTTTGAAGCTCAGTCTGCCATAGCACTTATCACAGAACTCGTGTACCTAGAAAACACTGAATCAGCAAGCAAATCTATCATTCTGCTGAAAAATAAAGTGTGACCAGAAGAACCTTTTGAAACAGCAGTATTATTCATTGAAGCATAGACCTTGTTGCCTGTACTGTCTTAACTTTCCTGTAGTGATTTCTTCTCACCATGAAGGGAAAAATTTATAATTTGCTAGTTCTTATTTTGCTTCTTAACTGCCCTAATCTTAAACGGAATGTAGTCATCTGCTTGACTTGACCCATCTTCCTCTCCCAGTTTGAAAATGCTATATATAATTTATGACTCATTGAATATGCTGAATCTTGTGTACATATTCATGGTTACTGCATTGGACACGTCTGGATATGAACATTTCACTGCTGAATGATAAGAGGCAATCTAATGAGTAAAATTAATTGAGATCAGTTAATCAGAGGCTTCTAAACATGGAATGTGTCCGAGTTTAAATATGGAATAATAAACTATGGGGGAAGGTAAGATGCTGTTCACAGAAAACTATAGCCATTATGATTTTTTGAAGCAGTCTATTAAGATAGAAACACTTATACACTGAGAACACTAAAACCAGCAGCTGTTCTGTGTTTGACTTTTGAAGTTGACTCTAGTGACTTACGAAGTATTGGTTCACCAAATAGAAAGCTATTGAAAAGCTCTATGCTTTACACAGCTACCTCCTAAGTTACGAATCCAGGTAATTTGCTATTGACTTGTGCATATAGCAGGCAGTCTGAGAAATGCTACATCTGTGCCCATTGGCATGAAACTTCAATGAAAAGAAATGAGTGTGCAGAGATATGAGTGACAAGGGATTATAAACATTAGAGACTTAATTAAACGACAAAATATCCTGCAAGGTTCAGGCTGGTAAACTTATATCTTCCGTTGCTGAACTGTGATAGGAAAAATTATTCTGGTTGCCTAGCAACTACATTGAACAAGCTAACTCAGTGGAAAATCTTTGGGTTTGATAGCAAATAAAAATAAATGGACATTTCATGTGAAGAGAATAAAATTTCTTCAGAACCTTTAGTCAACTGAGAAATTCATTGTGTGTTATTAAAAATTAAAATGGCAATGGGTCTAGGAATATTTTGTGGGAAATCGTAGATTGTCAATATGATTTAACATCTTAGCAAAAATGATGAATTAGCTTGTAAGAAGAGAGCACGAAGTGCATCCAAAGCATACAGTATTGATTTGTGGAGGAAAGGCAAAGACTGAGAATCGTGGTGAGAAAGGAGATGATTTTGGAAGATTATTTACAACTTCCAGTGTACAAGTGAATTTTCTACACCTATGACATGTTCATTTAGCAATTCTTTTGCAATTTAGCCTTGAATAGTGAAGGAAGAGGAAAATGCTGGTGAATTCACATTTTCAAAGATCAACTTCAGAAAGCTGTATCGCAGCAGCCAAACTCTGTCCGTTGCTGAGCACATACCTGCAGCAGAACTTGCTGCTTGCCTGAGCTTCAGAGCAGTTCCCTATGTCCCTCCAAAGAAGCAGCACAAGCTGTCTCAAAGATGCAAGGTGCTGTTTGTATCGTGCTGGGTTAAAGAATATTGCATTAATATAATGCTCATAGGTGATGTTGCATCTACCACAGGTAGCTTCTTCCAGGCCTTTTTCTTCAGAAGACAGAGCCTTCTTACCCGACAAGCCCTTTTCCCATCCAGTGCAAATGAGGAATGTTTCTTCATTTGAAGAGCATCCTTTCATAACTTCTGCTGTTACACATGGTAATCAAATTAATGGTCAGTTAAAAATTGTTTTATCCATGGACAGAATGCAACAACAAAATTACTCTGGATCCCACTGTGGGCGCTAGGAGATCTCTGTGTGTGAAGGTAATATCAGGTTCTGCATGCGGAAGTAGATCAGGAACAGTAGATCACAGACTAGTCAGGGCACCTGCAGCACACGGTAGCAGAGGTCTCGAGGATTATGTGAAGTGGCTGTTGCTGTAACACTGACAGCAGGTTGTGGCAAGTGAGCCCATGAGTATGTGGGACCTGTTCTCTGCCTCTGCTAAGCTCCCCAAATTCATACAGCTTGTGGGGATAAACTGCAGCGTTGCTTCAATCACCAACAAATTATGCTAGAAGTCTTCTAGATCTTTTTTTTTTTGCAAGGTTGCTGTAAATAGAACAGTTTTATCCAAAAACTTGACCTCTACTGAGTTTATCGTCTTTGTTTTGCTTCAGGAAAGTTTGACTTTTGCCTTGTGAGCAAGTAGGGCTGAACTTACCTAGCTATATGGGGGAAAAACTCACTGTGCTAGTACTCCTGTCCAGAATACAGAAACAACTCTCTTCATACAACTGTGACCCAGTAACAAGGTAGCATATTTCTCTGCATTACAATGTGTTCTCCATGCTAGGTTGCAGCCTTTAGCTCCTACAACCGTTCCAGAAGTCACAGTCACTTGTTCTTCTGGCTGAATTGTAGTCATGGTGTCTGTTTGTAGAGGCATTAAGAAATACATGTACTTAGTAGAGTGATGGTGAAAATTAGGCATATAGAGATATGACTATGACATGATAAGACATAACTCCTCATCTATGTGAAATATGAAAATTTTGGTATAGGGTTTGTTTCTTAAAGTTCCCTACTGTCTTCCCTACCTGTGTTTGTTTTGCAATTTAATATTCAGTTAAAAAATTAAAGAATTTTAGAGTTGGATTTTAGAGATTGTCTGATACTTTAGAACAGTCAACGTAGAACAGCTCAGCTAGCCTTCTTTCTGCTCAATGTAAAGAGCTACTATTGCAAGCCTGTGTCTATATACCTTTTGATTTTAAATTGAACAATATTCCTCTTTCTTACCTGATATGATGTCTGGAGCAGCTACAGTGTGCTTGTAATGACTTTCATGTTTCAGATGGTGGATGTCAGTAGTGTTAATAGAAAACTGACTCATGCAATTGAGAAAGTTTCTAAGGTGCTTTGGGAGCCTTTGATACAGGTACTTTAAGCAGTATACAGTTTATCTTCCTTGCGGATTCCTAGTCAGAAAAAAAATATTTACTTTGCAACATTTATTTGTCTTTAAAGTGTGAGGGATTTTTTATTATAATTATGTTTCTTTTAAATCATAATAATAATAAATTATAATTGTGTTATTCTTTATCTTAAACTAATTTGAAATTTTAAGTAACAATTCCTCCTAGCAAATAAGGATTTTAAATAGATGTGCAGTTCACAAGGTGATAAAAAGCAGAACTGACTGTACCCAGTTAAGTTACAGATAAATAATCTGAATGAGCTTTTAATAATTAGATGTGTCTGTTCTTATATGCCTTATCATCTGCTTTAAACAGTCAGGTTCATCACACAATCACAGAATACATTATGTTGGAAGGCACCCCGGGATGCCATCAGGTCCTGCTCACCTCTCTTGTGCACCAAGGTGAGAGGAGAGGGAGGAGATGCTGGAGCAGGTGTTTCCCTGCAGCTTGTGGAGCGGCCCCACGCTGGAGCCGGCAAAAGTGTGAGGAGGAAGGAGCGGCAAAGAGGAGCTGTTCTGGACTGACCGCAGTCCCCTATTTCCCATGCCCCTGTGCCATTTAGGGGCAGAGAGGGGAGGTAGAGGAGCTGGAGATGAAGGAGTGAAGCGGGGCCTGGGAAGAAGGTTGCAGTGGGGGAAGGCATTTTAGGTATTTTGTTCACCATCCAACTCTATTTTAATTAACAATATATTAAATTCATTTTCCTCAGGTTGAGTCTGTTTTGCCCATGATGCTAATTGGTAAGTGATCTCCCTGTCTTTATCTTGACCCCTGATGAGATTTTTTCTTCGTATTTTCTACCCTGTCCTTTGGAGGAGGGGGAATGAAAAAAAGAGTGTCGTGGTCTGGCAGCCAGCCAAGATTGACCCACCATAACACTACTCCGAACAGGATCAACGTCAAAGTCACATTAGGTTGCTCAGAGTCTTGTCCAGTTGATGATTATTTTCTTTTTTTAAAATCTCCATGGACTAAGATGCCATAGCCTCTCTGGGCATCTGTTTCAGTATTTAACTTCTCTCCTTGCAAAGAATAATTTTCTTTCAGCACACTTTAACTTCCAGTCCTTTACTACAACATAATCATTTGGAGGGACCCAAGCAGGATTCAAGCAGAATATTCTTATTTTCCAAGACACTCCTATAATGCAGCTATCAATAATTGCCTTATATTACATACAACACAACTCGGGTTTTTGTGCTGTCTATGCAACCTTATTTTAAAATCTTAATTTTCCACTTTTTCAGAGAATAATATTAACTTTGGCTAGAAATGTCTTCCTAAATTGGCTTTCCATCCTAAACAAAATCAAAACATTCCACACTTTAAGCCTCCGGATTCCTTATGTCTTCCTTCTATTCCTCCTCCAGCAATTCACTCTGCAAATACAACACACACAGGCCCAGTATTCTTTTGAGAGTCAGAATGACAGTTAAATCAAGAAAATGGGACAGTTGCATTGGAAACTAAAAAAAAAAAAACTGGCTTTGACCAGAAGTTCTAAACTTAGACTCTTTTGATGTTTTATTTAGCATTTCACAGTCACATGTAGGGTTAAACAGTCTGTTCACAACAAGCTGCGGCTTGTTTACACTCCAAGTAGGTGGACTGATCTTCACTCCCTGCCTTCCTGACTATGGTTGCATGAAATCTGGAGAACTAGATGTAGGACAATCTAAATATCCTTTGTAGGTTTCCCTGACAGTCAGACAGAGGTGTTGAAAACAGATCATAAATGTGAGAAGGATCTTGTTAGGTTTTTACCTGGGTTTTGCCAGACATTGAAAATAAAGTGGTAAATTTGCTCAACTTTGTGATTAAATATCAGCAGGGCTCTGCCTCCTAACAGCCAATGAAAAGCCAATTAAAAACCGTATTTTAAAGAAGTTGTATAATGTACAAAGAGAGGCAATCTAACTTCCAGTAACTCTTAGAGTTTAGAATTATACTACTAGGTACTTTTTTAGTCTTACTGGAAAACTAGTTTGAAAAACATCATTAACAAGAACAAGTAAACTTTAATTTATGGGAATTGCATCTCAGAACTGTAGCTCTGTCTCTTCGGGATAAATACCTGAAATCTGAAGTTCATTAAATCCAGTACTGAAGCTGGAAGGTATGTAAAATATACTTGCAATTGGTTCAAGGAGCAAGGTGATTCTTGAATTGCAAACTTATGTCAAATTAGGAAAAGCTCTGAAAATTTATTCTTCAATATTCAAGGAAAGTGGAGAGTTAATGATGCTGTGCAGGAACATTTAGACAGTTATGGAATAAAATTAAAGGGTCATGTAGAAAAAAATGCACTGAACTTAAACTAGAGCAAGATGAGCTGACTTTTTGCGTATTACTTCTTCAGGTCTGTGTCCTAGCGCTCAAGTTAATTGTGACTTACTTTTTGAAGCACATGACCCACCAGGAAAGGCTCAGGGAACTGGGCTTACTTAGCCTAGAGAGGAAAAGATGAGGTGGCCTGCAAAGGGAACATAATAGAAGCCTTTTGGTGCCTATGGGGAGATTATCAAGAAGATGGAGTTAGGCTCTTTACAGATGTGCATGGCAGAAGAACAAGGGATAATGAACATAAATGGAAAGAGGCGGAAGATCCAACTTAAAGAGTGGGAGGAGTGGGAATGCCATGAGTACAGACAAGTGTTGGAACAGACTTCCCAGAGATGTTGTGGAATGTCTATTCTGGAGGTTTTCAAGACCAGACTTTATAAACCCCTGAGCAACCTACCCTGACTTCAGAGCTGACCCTCCTTTGAGCATAGTTGGACTAGAGACCTGCTGAGGTTTCTCCAGCCTGAATGACTCTGCAATTCATTATTGGTTCTGTCCTGGCTCTTCTCTGGTTAAATAATAATAGATTTTTAAAGAGAAATTAACTGCTTTAGGATAGTTTCTAATATTTTTTCTTTGTATGGGAATTAGTTTTGTGGTTGACTTACTACCAGGGCTGAAGAGCTGCACAAATGTGCAGCTCTCATTAAAAAGTACTATAGTATAGTTTTGCTGACTTACTCATTCAGACATGGTACTCCTCCCATTTAGTTGCAGCCAAAGTCAACTAGTATCTCGTACTGCGCTGCTTTTCCTAAGCTCCCTTTCACAAAGGCTGTGTCAATGACTGACAGTTTTGGAGTCAGTTCTCAAACAGAAAGTTCAGAGTTCTAGTAATTAAAGTAATCTTGCCTGCTGAGATGAAAATCTGAGAGGAGTCATCCTGGACAGAAAACTGAGTCAAAACTGATGGCATGCAGATTTCATTCTGTTTGAAACAAAATGTTTTGACTCTATGCACTTGTAAGTAAAGAAGTGAGGGATAGATTTACAGGAGACAGTGATGATGGACGTAATTTGAAATGAGAAGTTTGGACTGGGTATATGGAAAAACTTTTTCACTGTGAGAAGAGTCAAACAGTGGAAGAGTGAAACAGGCTGTGCAGCCTTCATACTAGTAGGCTTTCAAGGTCTGACTGACTGAGGCACTGAGTAACCTAGCCTCATCTCATAGCTGACCAAGTAGAAGGCTGGAGTAGAGACATCAACTTAAGGCAGGGAATAACATCAGTCCTTCCTACTGAAGTATCAGTGATCGATATAGGTGACAAGCCATTAAAGTGTCATGTTATACAATGGTCTGAAGTCAGGTGGTTTCACTCACACCTGCTGACACTGTCATATTTCATTAAAGAAATTATTTGGAGCAAGAATGGGAATCACAGGTTTTCCAGCTGCCAAGTAAGTGTGCTGGGAGTTAGAACAGTCTCTCTGCCTTTATTGGCTCTACTATTTAAAAGGAATATATCTAATAGTGGCACATTTAGGATACATTTGATATGTCCTCATTTAGACTACGGTTTTGAACTTCTTCTTACAAGACAGAATGATCCCCCTTTTCTTCTTCTTTTTTTTTTTTTTTTTTTGAGCAGATAGTATTTATGTCCAGCTTATGCCTAGACCCTTCTTTCTCCCTGCTCCACATTTTACAAAGGACCATCCCTGATAAACAAGATCTGATATTTCTTGTAGTTCCATATGAGTGTTGTTTACCATGCATAAAACGTCAGTATTTGTTCCAGTCTTGATGTTTTACTTCTAATATTGAGAAATCTGAGAACTTAAAGTAGAGAAAAAAGGAAAAAAAAAAAAAAAAAGAAAAAGAAAAAACCCAAACAACTCACTGTGAAAGACTGGTAATAATAAAATATTATAGAAATGCTCATAATAAAATAAAATTATCTAAAAGTGTCATTGCAGGAAAACCATGGAATTGCTCAGCTGTAAGGCCAGGACAAATTAGCCTACATAAGGTTTAATAGCAGCCATGTATATGCAAGAAAGAAACATTCTGGGGACTGTGGCTGGGGTGCATTTAAAGAAGTGGTAGTGGTAAAAGCGCCAGGTTCGACCGATGCCTTACACGTGTAATCCTGCAGTGCAAGTCACAGTATCTACAGTTCGTCAGTGAAGTAATACAGGAGTGCAAGGAATTTTCATTGTTTGTGCTGATTGTTATTTCATCAAGCTTACACAGATTGATGAAATAGTCTGCTATAAAAATTATTTAATAAACGTACCTATGTAGTGGTGAAATGGTTGGAAAACAGTAAAACTGCAAGTAAATAACTGTGAGGATAAACATCTTAACGAAGAACTTGCAGTAAAAAATTACCCAATCAGAAGGTCTCACTTAGAAAAGTCTATGATCCAGGTATTGCCTGGACAGGCTAGTCTGAACATCATCAGCCGTATTACTGTTCTAGGAATCTCCATACCCAAAAGAAGTTCAGGCAAGTGTCTGTTGACTGGACTTTCATTCCATGTCACCAGTGCTGTGTGTCAGAAAGGTTGTTAAGCTTCATTTGCTTATTGCGTAAATGCTACTTTGAACTGATTGAATGCACTATTAAAAAAAAAAAAAACACTTTTATGCTACTTTTATGCTACTTAGCCTGACTTGAAGGAATACAACACTGCCTGAACCATGAATCATTTGAAATGATAGACTACATTCATCTAACTTAGTACAAATACCATGAAGACTAAAATTCTACGCTAACAATGAATAAGAACAACTTGATAACCATTAAAATGTAAGTTTAATAAGAATAGGCACTCCTACACTCAATCTTGGAAAATAAATGCAAGTATAGTATGTACAGTCTTTTTCATCCTTCCTTATGTTATAATCTGTTTTGATAGCATTATAAAAGTAGCAAATGACAGAGTATTTGTTAATTAACAAACACACTGAAGGACTGACATGAAGCTGAAATCAGTTTTGTAGTATGACATACACTCTTGTAATGGGAAACTGAAGATTTTTTTTTTTTATGATGAGTTCAAAGCTTAATCACACAGACCTTTTTTTTTTAATGGTGAAGCACTGCATGTGTGGTTCTGAGCATGATAATGAAAACTAACCCCAAACATCCATCATTAGACATTCCGATGAGAACATGAGATTTTTTTTCCATATTAGCCATTAGTCACCAGCAAGTGGGTAAGCATTCCCACATTCCAATTCTGTTTGAATCACTTCAAACAATTTTAGTGTGTCTAATGAAATACCCTAGAAAGAAATTTGTGTTGACATTGAAACAAGACAGTCATACTGAAGGTTCAATGGACATCAGCTGTCTGATTATTTTGCCTTGAGCTGCATGCTCCCTTTTTATTTGTGGGATTAATTTGTCATGTAATGTCAGTCCTTATTCAATTTTAATCATGATTTGCCAAGTTTAGTTGTTTTTATTTTTTTTGTGTAACTTTACAAAGTAGGTATAATTAGAAATGTTGAATGTGACAGAACGCAACTTTCATCCTAACCTGTTCTGCATATCAACAGCACTGAGTTCAAACCTGCAACTTATATGAACTGGAGTGAAGCAGCAGCTGATACTACATTGGTTCACAATTACAATTTCCAATACAACAGAATGATGAGAAAGCAGGGATTATATAGACAGGCATTGGTCAGTGGTGGCTCTGTGGTGGTGAATGGGGGTCAGAGAGGAATGTGCAGAGTTTGCTGCAGTTCAAAAAGCCACAGAGTCGACCAGCTCCAGGACTGGAAATTTCTCACCCTTGTTCCTTCCTCCTCTGCCTACATGGCATTTTCTGCCCATTCTTACCCAGGCTTTCCCCGAGCCGCCCGCCTGTGGCTGAGGGGCTCAGCTGTGCCCTGCGGTGGGGCCGTTGGAGCCGGCGGGAACCGGCTGTGTCCGGCACGGGGCAGCCCCTGGTCTCTTCTCACAGAAGTCACTCCTGCAGCACACACCCCCCACCACTAACACCTTGCCATTTACACCCAATACAGCGCTACATCCAAGACAGCCCTACATCCAACACTAGTCTGGCCTGCGTAATCATAATTCTCCCTTTTGCCAGGTAAAAGGAGAAACCTTTCAGGAAACTTTCTCTCTTCCATGTCCAGACTTCCCACCTTACAGTTGGCACCCTGGTTTGAATGTTTGTTTCGGCTAGCAGATGTATATGCACATATGCATATGCATAGAAATCTGTTATTACTTGAGTAGTTGTATGTAGGTAGATAACTTTTTTTTTCAGCTGACTTTATGATTCAGGCCACAGGAGTGCTTCTGAGACACAGTGGCGGTTGAGGAGTATTCTGGCAGTTCACAGTCCATACTGGTGTTAAATGTGTAAAGCCTGACACTGCTTCACTTGACAGAACTTGGGAGGACTGTGAGGAAACGCTGCTTGCTGCCTCATTGATATAATCCCTTGATAGATCTTGGTAGCGAGAAACTCAAAATTTAGTGTGAGTAAAAAAACCCACCCCTTTTCCAACATTAAAAAGAATATTACAGTAGGAAGTATTCAGAGATACTCTCAAAAGCCCAGAGGGATAATAACTAGTAAATATGACAGAAGGCATGTGCTTGCATAGGAGGAACTGAGACAGAAGTCCTCATTGACAATGTAATGCTCCACTGGCCATTAGGAAAACAATTATCAAGTTGATTATTTTATGTTTTGCTTACATTGTACTTAATCCTGTTTTGTGTGTTGTTTTTTTTGGGTTTTTTTTAAGTAATTTTAGCTTCCAAGGTAATATACAGAAATTTGACTTGAAGTCATAGAATCATAGAATCATTCGGGCTG
>NW_009622458.1:37467-97023 GCF_000690535.1 Cariama cristata | reverse complement strand
TCCCTTGTCGCTCCCATCTGCTGAGCCTCCCAGGCTGCAGCACGTGCTCTGCACTTAGCTTGACGGTGTGCTTTGTACTATGAAATGTTATTCTGTTCCTTTCCCTGCTCTCACCAGGCAACTCGTTCTCCTGAAATGATGTCTCAATCCTTCTCTGTGTTTACAATGTCCCTCAAAGTTTTGCCTCCAAATCTTTTGTTGGCAAACACAACTGTTTTGTTCCAAGGCTTCAAACAAATATATTAAATAAGATAAAGTCTTCAACTTAACTGAGGAACATGATTATCAACTTGTGCCCTACTCCCATCATAGCCTTTTAGCCCCCAGTACCTTTCTTATCCACCATGCACACGAATTCTCATTTTCTCCACCAATACCACAGTGCAATAGTCTATGAGACGCTTTGCTGAGAATAGACGAATTATTCTGCTTGCAGATCTAAGCTCAGGGAAATCAGCTGTTTTATTAATTACTAAGGAAAAGCACTGTTTGGTTGACTATCTATGCAGTGTGATCCATTTTCTGTTTCCTTTTGTCTTTACTGATTCTTATAATGGGTCCAAAGCCCTGCCTGATACAGAATGGAGCTGAGCTTTTATAAACCAAGATGATTTGGACTGTCCTGGCCTAGCTGAACTGAGAGCATCAATGAGGTCAAGCTTTAAAATCACTTTCTTTCATTAACAAACAAAAGATGTCAGCCCTGAAATGCCAACCCTTCCCCATCTCAGGTCAGAAGGGAGATTATTTCATGGGCAGCAACTGCGACCCAGTGATTACTTCTAGGCCTTTGACCTGTTCCAAAAAATTCAGAGAAACTGAGTGGGAGGATTTTATACCTTGAATGGTACCACGGCTTGGTCTAAAGGGCATTTGCGGAGGAACCAGATGTTCAGCCTTTAACCCTTCCCTCTGCTGTTGGATTTTCTGTGCTCAAGTCAAGCTTCTCTGCCTTTCCTCTGTGCTCCTGTATTTAGAGCAGGTTGCCAGCCCTTTGAAGAGGACATGGCCTCTTATTTCCCATATAAATGCAAAACACCCACAAGTAATGGAAGTCTATGTTGGTCAAGTCCTCAAAGTTTGAGTTACAATATTAATAATAGGTCCAAACATGAACTAACACAAAGAAGCTGCCAATTATTTCAGACAACGATTGATCAAAGCCAAGAAACTGCTGATATACATTAAGCAACCCTTTGATTGTCCATTCCCTGAAAACTCTCAGCCCACATAGAGCAGGAGATGACAATTTGCCTTTTCATTTGATTATTTCTCCTGAACAGAAACTCTCCTGCACTTCTGTTGCTTCTTACAGAATTTGCCTCCTCCTTTCTCTCCTGCTTTCAAATCAGTCCCAACATTTGCATAACATTCATTTCAGTCATTGCTCCACCTCCGGAGAGGTCACTTGTCAAAGTGCTGCTGCAAAGCGTTGTATTTTAATTTTGAATTTCCATGGCTTTGAAGCTGACATTTTCCATTTCAGAAGAAAAAAAATCCTCCATCCTGCTGTGTACCACATAAAGCACAGCTATGTGCCAGAGACAGCAGCAGGTGACTTTGCAAGACCTGCCGGACGTGTCGAGAAATGTGGCCACGCTGGATACTGCCAGTGGTGCCCAACGAATTGAGGAAGCTAAAACATGGGAAAATTAAGACATTTGTGCAAAAGTAATGCAGGGAAAGCTGTGACAAAACTAGAAACTGAGTCTCCATTTCAGAAGTCTCTGTTCAGTATCTGCTCCAGAGCAAATTTCATGTTGTCTCCTGAGCTGCTACCCTCAAACAGGAAGGAACCCAAGATAATTTTTCAGCTCCATGCCCTGAACTCTGTGGTTTTTGTCTCTGACCTTATCTTCGCAGGAGGGCAGCAACTTGCTGAGTTTAGAATTAAATTGTAGTGGGTCACCTATAGGAGGCAAAAATGAACTAGTTCCATAGGATCAGGTGAGAAACGTACTTCTGCCTTGCTTTTTCTTTGCTTAAGCTGGGCTTTATGATCAGTCTACTTAGTTGAAAAATTCAGTTTCCTTGTTATAAATAGAAAAAAGAAAAAAACCAAACCAAAACAAACCACCCCAAGCAAACAAAACCCAACAAAAAGCCATTACAGATGTGCAGATCAGACAAATGCTACTGCAGTTAATTATTACTGCATCTTGCTTAATTCATATTCTCTTTCTGGAATCCACTGAGCACACTTGTCACATAAGTCTTAGATGCTGTCTGAGTGCCTTTTTCAAGTCAGTGCAACATCAGAAATGTGCTATATTTAACCTGTCCCAATGCATTTTAATGGTCTTGTACATTTATGGTTGTTTATCTGTGTGTTTATGGAGTAGTGGGTGTGTGAATATATGTATATGGGTCTGTGTGTGTATGCATGCGCATGTGTCAGAGATTTGGCGTCAGAGTGCTGTTTGGCCTCACATATGATGTTTTGCCCCATGAGCACTGTGCAGGACATAGTAGTGGCTCTCAGCGCAGGGTTATGTGTATTGAACACTCCTTGGGCATGTGAAAATGCTAAAGCATTCCTAACCCCATCAGAAAAATGCCTGTCACTACTGACTCTGCTCAGAACATGTTGATTTTGATGATCAGGCAGGTACTTGTTTTCCTTTAGAAGTCTAGATTAATTAATTGAAGTAATATCTTGGTGATGTCTTGTTTTCTGCACAATGCTCTAAGCCTTTAAATTTTCACCTCCTCTAATGAACAATTGTTCAACACCTGCCCAGCTGTTGCTGTTAACAGAGCTGCAGGCGTTTACATGGCAGAAAATTTCATGGTGCTGACTTCTCTTTTCCTCAAATTTGGCCTTTTACCTAAAAGACTTTAAAGTCAATGGGAAGCGGTGGTGAGGACTCAGCCTTGGTGTGTCCCTGTAGATGTGGAGTCATCTAGTGTAAGTCATGATGCAGCAGCTGAGAGCAGCACACTTGTGCTTGGTTATTCCTTAAATGAAATCTGCAAGAGGAGAAAGCAAACAAAACCACCCAAACTTTACATAGGATTCCTTCCCACAGGCTGAGAGTCCTGCTTGTCCTCTGTTTCCCCCCAAAATATGATATCTGTCTTTTCTTTCTCAATTTAGAAGTTCAAGGAACTCTTGCAAACTCTGCAGGAACCACGAGATGTTGCTTTTCAAAGAAGCAAACAGCTGTGAAGCTGCTGGCTGGTGGGGACCTGATCCAGGAGGGTGATCTTGGGACTTCATCTCTCAAGATGCTGCAGTTCTTCTGGTTGTTGTGGTGGCTGCATGTTCTCTTCAGGAGTCACATTACTCCTCCCTAACGTGCCAAAGCCACGGTGTCTCTGGTACATAGGAGATGAGCAAGGCCCACCTCCATGTGGTGGGGATCCACAGAGAGTTGTTAGAGTCAAGGAAAGCAGTTCAGGTTGCGTGGCTGATTTCTCTTGATATGATCAGCAAAGAGACTGAAGAGTGACCGAAACTTGACTACCTCATTCCCCTGGGCGTCTTTTTTGGCATTAGTGCCGTAACAGCTACTCAACTTGCTAATGAGCCAGTGTAATGAGTGATGTTCATTACTTAAACACAATGCTCATACAATCAGCAGTGAGTTTCTTTGTTGGTGCTATTCAGCATCATGTCCTAAAAGGATTCTCAGGTTTTTAAGGCCAGGAAGAAATGACTTTGACCATCCAACATGAAGTCCTGCATGGCCTCAGTTTTGGAACTGTGCTTGGTTTGCATGCCATCAGCTCTAAGACTTGGTGGGAGACTGGCCTACCCAAGGGGCTTGCCAGCATAAGGGAGCTTTCAGCCTCAGATACATAAACAGTTTTTTGGAAAATCATGAATGAAAATAACTCTGAGCAAGCAAGCACCTGCAGAGGTCCTTCAAATGGATCCCCTGAGGACTTCTTACTCAGAAGGCTGTTGAAAGCCACTTTGAAGGTGTTTTCTATTTGCTTGAAAGCTGTAAGGAAGATGCTTCCCTGGGGAGGCACTGACCTCTTCTTGGGAGGAGTGGGTTGGGGAAAATAAGAAGAAAAAAAGCCCAACAGTCATGTTCTTCTCGTCTCTGTTTAGATCTTGTCATAACAGGAGCTCAGGAACAGATATTCACCTCAGGCCCAGATTCATCCTACTCCATCTTAGACACATCAAATATTAGCATAGTGAGCCCAAGCACTCCCTTCAGCCTCAAAACAAGTAGACCACAGAGAGTAACCTCCTGCCCTGGTCCCAAATCTTCCAGGAATGGTGTCTTACTCCATATAGACCTTTTCCTATATGGGCAGCTGTTGCAAATGGGTGATATAGATCACTGAAAGGACCACTATCAAAAGTATTAGCAAAAGTGAGTTTAATATGAATTTGTAAAAACGAGACTTAAACAGGTCTGATGGCACGGTTCACTCTGTTACTTATGACATGGAAGAAACGTACAAAGGCAGATCGAGATAGAACTGAGCTAGAATGATTTATATAGAGACCAGAGATGTGAAAGGGTAAGGGAAACTCTCCCGTTGAGTCACAAGATTCAGAATGGACCCTCTTGCTTTCTAAACTCCTTATGGAGCCTAGGTGTGACTAGGTCCAATCTTAGTCTCAGACTTGAACAAACGGTTTATGTCCAATGGAATAATCTATGCAAAGTTTACAATAACTAATAATGAGTAGCTACATGGATTAGTAATGTTTAATTAGTATTAACTCAGCACACTATCAATCACTTACCAAGGATCTGTCATGAGTAAAGTATCTCTCCTCCTTGGGCAAGGAAGGGTCTCTCAGCCCCGGGTAAGGAATCTCAAGCCTTGAGAGGCGTCTCTGCTCAAGGGCAGAGTCACCTGGCGTGCAATTCAGTTGCAATTAAAAGAGAGCTCAAATTTGGCTTATCCAAAGATCTGCCATCGCTAAAAAGTCTCTCTGCCTTGAGGAGCAACCTTGAGAGGGGTCCCAGCTCAAGGGGACATCACCGCCACACAGCCATGCTGCCTAGCAGGGAGAGCTCAAAGAAGGCTCGCTTAGGCTGTCGTATTTCTGAGATAAAGTGGTTAGCTCATAGTCAAATTGCCTACAATGGGAGAGGGATGCATGAGTCCCCTTGTACCCACAACTTTCTTTGTTCCTTGATAAATAAGTCTTGGAAAAGCCTCCCGTTATTCATTTGTTAATTACATGATTGGTGTTCCAAGCTCATATGCATTGATGCTCACTGTGTCACTCTGCTCCTTTGTGGGTTTCCTAAAGGAGTTCATGGACCAGCTACAACCTTTGGAGCCTGTACCAAACTACTGCTGGTTTGGTTAAGGGGTCCAGTGCATCCATCACAGTAGCCCAGGGGAAATGCTTTGCATTTTTTTTTGATTTTCAGATTATTTTCAATTTTAGAGCACAGCTGTATTTTCCTAGCATAGCAACCAAGAAGTATGACCTCTTACATGTGCAACATACCATTTATCCATTACCACATCATGGCTGTGCTTCCTTCTTGTGAGATCATCATGTAGGTACGGGTGTTCTCTGTTTGCCCCATGGCTATAACCTGGCATGGCTGCAAGGCAGGATCATGGGGTCATAGGACAGTTCAGGGGGACCTCAAGAGGCCCTCTCCAAGCTGAACTATCCTGTGACCCTCCCTTGCAGCCATACTACGTTACAACCACAGTGCAACCCAAAACCACCTGTACCACCTCTGGCATCCACCACCTCTGACAGTGCTGTTATTTACAGTCCTATGAGCACAGTGGGGACAAGTGCTCTCTCCTTCCAGCTCTCTTTGATGAGAAGCAGCAGGATATCCTGACCCATCTGTAGGGCTGTGATCCAAGGTTTGGGCTCTCCTGCCCTCCCAACCTATCACCTCATGTGGTACCTGGTGGTTGGTATTTCCCTTCCGCCTGCTAATGCTATGGGATCATGGTATAGGAGATGTAGGGTGAGCAACACCCTTGTAGGAGGGATGGAGAAGCCCTGGGTCTCACCATCAGGTGCTGCCGATTGAAGAAGCGTTGGATCACAGCTCAGGGACTGGGGAACTGGCCTAAGAGCCTCCAGGCAGTTCCACGCCTCTGCAATCACTGAAGATGTTTCAGGATATCGAATTAATTTTAGTCAGGTCAAGAGAAGTCATTATATCTGGGGACCAAGTGGGACATGGTGGCTTTCAATCAAGGCTCTGGAGAACAGCAACCCTGGGTCTGATTTGCCAGGCCCCTAAGCCTCCTGCAATCCTGCCTATAAATATAAAAACTGTCAATCAGGTGATGGAGCTGAGTCAGGGAGATAAGGACACATTTTCTTGCTGGAGGGTTTCAGCCATTCAAGAGTAAGTGCCAAGGAAGTGAATAATCCCTAGCTCAATTCATTTATTATCATCTTTCATGAGTGATATCCCTAACCCCCTCATGCACTGAGCTGTACTCCTGCTTGCAGTCTGCCTGGGAATGTCAGGGAAATCCAGGTAAGGTTGAGATTGGCTTTGCAGATATGCAGGCAGGGTGGCACCAGCATTGCCCTGGCCCCGTTGGAAACTATAAACCAACATCACTGCCCTCTGACAGTAATGCTGCCAGATCTGTGTTAAATATCAGCCCCTCACACGATGTGATACTGGGAAGGGGGCATCAAGGTTTGGGTTAGACATACTTGCAGAAAAGCAGGTTGCACTGCAGACAAAAGGGAATTCCTCATGCCCTGGAAATGTGCATCACAAGGGGAAGTATTTTTGGGGTGCCAAGAAGCTACAAAAGCTAAATGCAAAAGATGCGCTCCTGGGGCAAGTTTGGCCCCAGGTTATGGCTCTTCCAGAGTAGAAAGCTAAGGTGGCAGTTTGTGGGTCCAGGAGAGGTGTTTCCCAGCACCCAAACACGATGCAAACCACATGTCGGGCACGGGCAGGGGCGCTTTTAAAAAGCAGACATCGCTAGAGTTTACACCTCTTTTATTAGAAATAAGACACATTCATTTTGTGCTCTGAAAACTGTACAGAAAAAAAAAATTGACGAACACAGAGAGGAAGGAGGGGAAGGCATGGCACAGGGCAGGGCAGGGCATGGGAAAACAGAATTAACCGGAGGAGCTGAGCAGAGAAAGTCGAATATCAACAGTTATTAAACAAACATTTATCTCTGTAATTACATAACACCGTTAATGTCCTGCAAGTTGGCTGGAGTGAATGGGTGAATGGGGAAGGTTGGAAGGAAGAGGGCAGGCTCAGTTGGTCAGGGGGAGGGGGGAAAAAAAAAAAAGAGAAAAGAATTAAAACACAGTAGAAAGATATCTGTATGCTAAAATTCATAATGTGTAATTATAATAATTACAGTATCATACAACCCGGCATCTGAGGGAGGTCTTTGTGCTTTCTTGTTTCATAGAATAATCTAAAAATTGAACAATAATATCACAGTTTTTATAAGTAATCAGTTTCCCTATTTTTTAACTATTTGGATTTTTTTAAAAGTTTTTCTTTCCATCCTTCATGTTATACAGTTAATGACAAGGTAAATGCCACTGTCCTTAATGATTACCCAGGTAGCCCAAAGGTAAGTTGGAACAGAGATGTATGCACATCAAGCAACATCTCTCAGTTGGGGAAGCACAACTGGGGTCAGCAATTGTTTTGTGTCTTGTATCCACCGCTAACTTTTTCCTAAAAATGGTTTGATTGTTTGTTTTTAAAAAAAGACCCAAACACACAGTAATAACTCAGACCCTGATCAAGCTTTACTGCCGTCTGGCACAATCTGGCCACTCGCAACCAGAGGATTGTTGCCGCGCATCTCCAAAGCTGGGAGAGTTGTTCAAAATATCAGACAGACAGTGCTGGGAATGATAAAAAAAATGAAATCTGTGTGTGATATCAATGGTATATTTTTTTATGATAAAAACATCACAAAACATTTTGAGGGGTGAAATGCAGATATCTTACTTTTTGTAAATAGCCTTGAGAAATGTTTAATGAAAAAAAAATTTAAATCATTATTTATTTTTTTTCATGGTGAAATAAAAAGACAGCATTTTATGATGAGGAATGCCCTGCTCTCCTGATCAGCTCCACCTCTTCCTTCTTGTAGGACCACAAACCTGATTGCTGGCTCTGGGCAGCAGGGAGGGAGGAGAAGAGCCAGGGAGGGGAAAATAACCAAAGCCCAAACTGAATAAAACAAAGCAAAACACTGCAAGTGAGCGGCGAAGGGGCTGTGTGTTCCCACCATCCCAAACTTTCCACGGAGCAACTTGCCTTCCACCTTCAGCAGGTGGCATCCTCACCCCATGCCTGCGCAGTCCTACAGCACAGCAAGGCATTTGAAATGACAAGAGCCAAAGAAAAGAAAGGTCTTGGGTTTCAAGTTCTCTTTTTATTGAAGAAAAGAAAAGAAGAAGGAAAAAAATAGATTATTTTGTTTGTTTGTTTGTTTGTTTCCAAGTGGACGTTATTCATGATGTCAGTTTGTCTCAATGTCCTAAGGCAACATCTCTGCATACCAAATATCTCCAGGTACATTGGCAGATCTGTCTTTCCCTCTTTCTCTCTCTGCCTTCCAGGGAGGGGCAGCTTGGAATAAATCTGAGTCCGAAAGCAAGGAAAAATAACAGAAAAAAGAAAAGGATGAGGCCAAGAGGACCTTCACAAGGCCCGTGCTGAGTTTATCTATTTAACAGTCAATGAAACGACCTACTTTCTTCTTGTTGGTCTGTTTTTCTAACACCTTCGACCCTCTCCCTGGAGACGGGGCAGGCAACTTTTGGAGGTGCTCCTTTCCTCATACACCTGTCCCACTCCTTAGGGTGCACAGAAGCTCTGCTGTGGAGGGATGAGAGGAGGAAGCCTCACCTTACCTCTCCACCTAAGCCACGGATGATGTCCCCACTTCCCCCTCCGGGCCTCATGGGGACCTGCTGCGGGGATGCCACGATGCCAGGTCATGGTGTGGCACAGAGGAGTGGGAATGTCTTCTTGGCCACCGCTTGGCACACCCCATCTCCTTCCTTCTTGGATGAGCTGGTGAGAGAGAGGTGGGCGGGCAAGAATCGGTGAGGTATGCCACAGACCCTCAAGGCTGGATCTCCATCGGGGATCTATGACCAGACCACATCCCAGCGAGGCTCCCGCAGGCATCCCCTCTTGTGGTCTGCAAACAACCCTGATCTTCTTGAACCTTTGCAGTGGCTGATGGGTGTTCTTCCACACCTCCCCGTGGCAGAGCAGGAAGGTTCCTGGTGTGCGGCAGCAGCCTGAAAGCATCTCAGCAGGGCTTGTCCCCTGCAGCCCCTCCCCACCCCGTCTCCTCCTTGCTCTCTTCCAGGTCCACCTCTTCTCCAGTCCTACCTGGGAAAGCTCGTGTTGTCCTGAACCTACAGCTACTATACTCTATAAAGTAATATACCCCCTCTCTGCTGAGAACAATACAAAAGTTACACCATCTTACCAAAGGTTTCAAAAGAAACCAAACACTTCTCTCGCTCGGTTCCGATTTAATTTAATCATTCCTTTAAAACGTGGTTTTGTTTTGTTTGTCTTGTTTGTTTTCTGGAAAAAAAAAGTCCCTTTCTTCCCTTTCCACTCAGACCTCTGTCTGAAGGTCAATAATGTCTTGTCCCACCAGGGGGATGGTGGCTCCTGTTTTCTCCCACTCAACAGTTTTTAGTTCTAGGGGAGATTGTGCCACAGGTTCGATGTCCTTTTTAACCCATGATGGCGGGGACTGGACTTTCCTGATTCCTTCCCAGGGTCTCTTGTTTGGTGTCTGCTGTTTTTCTTGCTGCAAGAGGAGGCAAGTGTAAGAAAGGAGAGAGAGAAAGAAAGAAAGAGAGGTTAGTAACCATGCAACAAATACCATTTTTTCACCTCCTTTTCTTATACCAAAGGCAAATATTTTTGTGAAACTCCTGATCCAAAATAAAGTGGGGTTTCAATAAAAATTGCACTTGGTCTATGTAACTATTTATTTTCAGGAGGAAAATATAAACCTTTTTTCCCCCTCTGCTATCTCTATCACCTAATACCTAGAGATATTTCATCTTTCATTGGAGGTTTTTGCCACTTGCATTTCCACTGAAAAACTGAACACGTTTTTGAGAATTTAAGATCTTTTTCTATTTCTACAGAAAATCCTCACATAGAAATCCAGATTACAATGAGGTCTTTCTGAACATACACCAACTGCATTTTATATAGATGCAAATACAGTCCTTATGTAGCACAGCTATTTATAGGCTATTTAATTGCAGCAAAACATGCTAACTATTTTGGCAGCGAACCCATGCTGTTTGAGGGGCTGGATAGTCAGTTCTGAAACTGAAAGCATTTCCATCAACTCCACACCAAGCCTTCAAGGCTTTATCAACCGCTGTTAGCCCAGTCTCCCACCAGCATCCTACGATGGATGTCAACCTAAAGAATATCTTTCAGTGTTTCTGCCAATACACACCAAAGCAAGACTCTGGGGAGAGCTGACGTTCTGTAAAACGGGTGTATTCTTTAGTGCATATATGAAGAGGAGTTCATGCAAAGATTTTAAATGAATTGTTCCGCTATGCTTCTCCCCCTCAACAAGCGTGATGTTTGCACAGCTAATTATCCCCACAAAACACCCCAGCCCTGGGAGAGAAAAGGCTTCCCTGCATGTGACAGGAGCACAGAGCCCTTTTGAGCCACCTGCCAAAAAGAAAGTGGCAGCTAGCGGAAAGGGTGGGAGGAAAGGCAGCTGCATGGAGGATGACAACGAGGAGAGACGTCTGGGGAGAAGGGGAGGAGGCAGACATGCAGGTGACATGCAGCCCAGGACATACTATTTTAGGACAAGAGGAAACTATCTCAAGTTATATCAGGGGAGGTTCAGGCTGGACATTAGAAAGAACTTCTTCATTGTTAGAGCCGTTAAGCATCGGAATGGGCTCCCCAGGGAGGTGGTGGAGTCACCATCCCTGGAGGTGTTCAAAAAACGTTTAGATGTGGCGCTTCGAGACATGGTTTAGTGGGTTTAGCAGGCATGGTGGCATCAGGTATATGGTTGGACTTGATGATCTTTGAGGTGTCTTCCAACCATAAAGATTCTATGATTCTATGATTCTATATCACAGCTCGATGCTGTCACCAAGATGTATTGACTGAGGGGAGATGCAGCCACACATAGACTGCAGTGTCATGATTGTACTCCAGGATGCTGCAGACGTTGTTGTAGCCCCATAGGAAACCTAAATATCCATTCGCTACACGCTGATCCACCTGCCTTAGCTTCTGATTTTGTCCTTTCCTAAGAGACTTTTGTAAGTTTGTTGTTTATCCCACCTCTATCCTGCAACACCAATAGGAAAGGCGCTGTAGCATTATCCCTACAGGCACAGCTTTCATCACATTACCAAAGCCACGACTTTTGCTTTTCCAAACTTTCACCCTTAATATAAAAATAAGGTATGTTTGAAGGCGCTTCTACATCCCTGCAGCTGCTCACAGGGAGAAGACTCTGCGTGAGGTCATTTGGTGGCTAGAGAGTGACAAACGGACGAACCAAGTAAACCTGCCCTTCTCAATGTGAAGTGAAAACATTCTGCAATTATCTCTGTTTTAATTCAAAGAGAGAAAAAGAACATTTTTGAAGCCCTTTGAAAGAGAATTGTTTTTTTAAAAATCAAGTTTTGCAAAAGTATTGTTCAGAGTAATGCAAAACAGTTCTTGAAATCTGCAGTTGAGGTTTTCATTAAAGTCTATGACAGAGCTTTTCTTATGCTGTTGGTGTTATTCTTACTTTATTCCGTGATGTAACACAATGGTGATTAATACTAATATGGCAGAAAAGGTGATAAAATTGTTGACTTATTCCATTATCTATTTTGGAACTTATTTAAGAACCACTGTAACTAAAAACTGAAACCTTTTGATCTCTGTATGTGCCCTAATGAGACAAGTTTGAGACTTCCTGAAGTGAAACTCCTATCCAGAGTGTTTTTGCAGACCATTAGTCTGCCATGAAAACATGCAGCAAGAAGTTACACGGAAAGATAAAAGCACATATAGAGAAAAAAATGAAATGAAGCTAAGAGTTTCCCAAAAGGTGAAGGGAAAATCTTGGTCAGAACAGCTTTTTTCAATGAAAAACATTCTGTTTTCTCCCACAATTGCTGTAATGTCATAAGTTTTCAAAGTTACCAATGTCCACAGCTGTATTATTTAACAGAGAGCAGCACAAATGATCATATGCATGAAGTTCATAAATAATTCCATCTTTTCCCTCAAATGAAAACCCTTCTTTGATGACATTATTTACAGCCACCTTCAGCATCAGGTTCTATTCACAACCAATGTCTGTTCTAACAGTCCCTCCGTCTGCCACACTCCTGACCTTCAGCCTCTCCTTCATGCTGTGAGGATGCACCCAGATCTGATCATGTACACTGAACGTGATCAGCAAACCTCAGAGCCGTTTTTGTCATGGGTTGCTTTTGAGCTACTGCACGAGAGAAGCTGCAAATCCATGTAGGGAACAGAAATTGGGGGAAAAAAAAAATAAAAAAATTATGAGTTCACATCTACATCAATGGCCTCTGATCAGACCTGTCACGGGAACAAGACCTAAAGTTTACAATGATTATTCAATGGCGATAAGAACCAGACATTAAATGTTGTGAATTATTAAGAATGAATAAATTAAGAAAGCAAGAGAGAATGAAAAAGAAAACATCACTATGCCAGTGCATAACTCCACTCTGCACCTGCATCTTGAATATTACGTGCACTCCGTGGGCTTCCTGATAGTAGGATATAGGGGAAGTGATAAGGGCGGCCAGTTTACAGCCATGAACAAAGTTATGGAGCATGTTCTGTAGGAGGAAATATTACATAGACTACAACTTTTCAGTCTTGAAAAGAGATTATGGATTGTTGCGAGAGAGATCTATGAAACTCTTAGTGGCTTGTTGATGGTAGAAATGAATACTGATGGTAGGGATCATCTCTTCCAGCACCAGAACGACAGAGCATGACGAGGCACCAAGCAGTGCCTGGCCTAGAGTGAACCCCAGGAGCTGGTCCTGCACACAGTGCCCAAATTGCAGACCACCTCTCCACAGCTCTCTGTTGATGCTGAAAACTTCCAAAGTTATAAAAACGACGCGAAAACACTCATAAAAGCAACACTCATTCAGCACTATGAAGTAAAGTGACACCGTTCTGCGTCAGGGGGTCTCTGAGCACAAATTACTGAAGTCTGGGGATCTTTTGCAAGATGCACTACCACATGTTTGCCCTGCTCTTTAATTTTACCAAGTTGCTTTTTATTCTGCCATGGAGAGGAGGTCAGGCCAGACTGGCCTTGGGTCTGACCCCATCCCGTTGTTTCTATCTAGCTTATCAGTGTGATTATAGTGATCTAGTTATGACTGTGGTGGGCTTAGTGACTTCAAAGATGTCTGCTTACCGTTAGAAGATGACAATGAGCCTCAGGAGGTTAGCAAAGGGAGAGGGGAGGCTCGCTTTTAGTATCCTACTTCTCAGAAAAGAACTAGACTTCTCTAGTGATGCTGTGAGTGGAGGCGTTATCTCAGGGATGTGATGCACCGGCTGTCCACCACAGAGTTGTGGGCACGGCTGTGATCTGAGCATGAGTACAGAACGACTCAATGCCCAGTCGGATCTCTGAGCAGGTTAAACGCAATCAGCCAGGCTAAGCTCTGGCAAGGATGCTGGGAGACAAAAGAAAATCTTCTCCTCTTGGCAAGAGGTACCCTGGGAATTGGTAGCAGGTTCCTGGGAACAGTTCCCTTTTTCTCTCCCTCCATATGGAAAAAGTTTTTATCGGGTCTTGGCCACTTAAACAGCATATAGAAACAGCCACTGGGCCCATGCTTCAACTCTGGCATTTTTCTTCAGCCCCACTGTGGGGTCTTAACAATCCTTGCAGACAGGAGAGAAAACCTAGCTATGCACAGAAAAGAAGAAAAAACCTGGAGAGAGGTTGTGTAATCCGGCTGTAAAAGGCGCCGGTGCTGGCCCAGGGCCTGGCGCCTCGGAAACAGCCAGGAATGGCCCAAGACAGGAGCTGAAAGCAGCGGAGGCTGCCCGGCCAGTAACTCACAGAGACAGAGCCATTACTCTGTCCTGACACAGCCCATGAGCTTCTGGCCATCAGGGAGGGGGGAAATGTTTATCGGTTCCTGCCTGGTGCCAGGACGGCGGAGCAGACTGCTCTGTCAGAAGGGTGGGAAGGAAGGGAGTGCTCAGACCCAAGGCTGGGGTAAAACCTGCTACGCAGGGCAAACTGGAGGTCTTCATCACCCTGGTGGCATTCAGGGTCTTGTTCATTCAGCTGTGGCTTTCGTTTTGGCTGCACGTCTTAAGGCAGAGGGAGAGGATTTGGGACAAAAGGCATTTAAGATGCTGTGCCAACAAATATCCCCCCCCAAATCCCTAACAAAGACAGACACAAAGTGCATTGAGATAATCCACACAGCCCTCTCCTAAAGTAGTCCTGTCAGACTGCAATGAGTCACCTCTGCTGGACTCATGGTGGCTATGGAAAGGTGATGGTGGTGGAGTGAGGCACTTCCCTACCACGGCCTTTTCTGCGTGTTGGCTTTTTGCTGCCTTCAAGGGTCCAGGCTGGCTTCATCCAGAGGACCTGGATTCTAGTGCAACTCTTTTGCTTAGGAGCAGCATCAGTGCATCGCGTAACTACGGCATGGGAGACTGACTGGCTGCTATAAGACACAGCTTTTGTTTCGCACTTCAGCCAAAAATGATGAAATGTGCAAGCTGCTAAGCTGCATCTCCTTGTGTTTGTTTTGTGGATTTGTTTATTTGTTTGGTTTTGTTGTTGGTGTTTTTTTTTTAATACTCAACTTTTATAGTTATCCTGAATAACCTGAAGAGGAATTCAGTGCTTTCTACAGAGCACTCTGGTATAACTCCCCTAGAATCAGCTACTCCCATGCTGTTTTCATTGCCTCTAGTGTCAGCTTGAAGGATATTTCATGACCCAAATGGTCTCTCCCCATGACATTGATGACTTTAGGACCAGAATGAAGTTATTCAGAGCGTATAGCAGGGAATCTGAAAGATAAATGTGGCTCATGCTGTCTAATCCATCTTTGGATCAATGTCGATGAAAAGTGATTAGAAAATGGGAAAGGTGTCTTGTTTTTTTACAGAATGATAAATTTTCCTTCCTTTGTTTGAAACAAGTAGCTGCAGTTCATTTTATGCTACTGAACCACAAAGATGATACTTTTTTTTTTCATTTAGAAGAAAATAAAAATAAAAGAAAGTGGCTGACTTTGTTCAGTTTCATTTTTAAAAAAAAGAAATAATTTGTGGTTCTGGCTTGCATTGATGGAAATCAGTTAGGAAACTTGAAATATCCAGCATTTGCTGGGTTGTAAAAGTAAGTCTTCTGCTTCTGCATTTTCTGAAGTTCAGATGGTCTAACCTGTAGGGGTTGCAGTGCCAAAGTCTAGTGAGGCCATGCACTGCTGAAGGTGAACAGGCACTGAATCAAGGAGGTCTTTCACAGACCCTCAGGAGCAATTTGCATGGAATCATAAACAGTCCCTTGCCTGAAGGTTGCAGAGAAAGTCTGTTGTCCCACCAGCACGAGGAAGAGGCTATTCTTGTCATTTATCCAGCTGGTTAACGTACCATCCTTTTTCGGACAATGCTTATGGTCTACTGAAGAGTCCGCTCCATTTGGTAGATATGGAGGACTGGGTGTTCCCCAAAATGCTGAAATCATTCAAGGCTGCCTCATGCCTCATAGGGGCATCTAGGGACTCCAGGAGGGGACCAAGAGCACCCAAAGCACGATTCTTTATAGAATTCTATTTTAAACAGTCTAAATAACCAGGAGCTTCAGTCTGTTGGTAGCCACTGCATGGTTTTGGAGCAGGTGATAGCTGGACAGCTTCAAAGGGCATGGTGGGAACTAACTGTTGGTACAGAGGATGTAAGGCATAAGATGTTTCTCTGAGCAATACAGAGTAAGTGATGCCTGATACTTGGGACACAAGGTATCAGATGATCTACAGGAGGAGGTGAACTTCTGATTGATGGTATATTGAGACAGCCGGTAGCTGACAGATGGTTTATGGCTGAATGAATTAAGGTTTGGTGTCATTTTCATAACACAATTTATTGCAGTAATTATTATACTTTATGTAGCATTCCTCCCTATAAAAGTTACTCTAATTGGTCTTTTAAAATTTGCCAGTTACTAAAACCTTTAAGAAGTACAGAAAGGATTAAACATGTGGCATCGAGAAGACACCCTACTCGTAAGTAGAGCTTCCCTTGCAGAGGGACGCATAGTTGACAGCAGCAGGAGCACAGCCTCCTAATTTTCTAATTCCTCAGTGAGGAACAAGCCTGAGTTTGACACAACCATCTCAGCTCCTCCACCCCCTGCCTCAGCCCATGCACAGAGGTTCCCATGGACAGGAGTCAAATTTTCCCACCTAGGAGCAGGGCTGCCGGTTCACCAGTCAGCCAGCAAGAGTACAGGTAGTCAGCAAGCAAGGGAATTAATTCTGTCATTCAGCAGAGCATGCCAGGGAGATTCACAGCCCTAACTAGGAATGAGCTGCAATATTGATTAATATTCCTTTTTTCTCACTACTTTGTTAGATGCTAAAGCAGGTGCCGGTGGAATGGGTATATCCTCCAGGTGTCCAAAGACAAAAACTAAGAAAAATTTCAACCTGGGAAGAGAAAGTGAGTAATCAAGACAAACACTGTCTAGAAGGAAATATGAAAAAGTCATAGAAAGGCAGAAAAAAATTTGTATCTTTTTCCACTGTTTTTGGAGCAGGTGCTTTTTCATGACCAACAGAGAGATGGGACTGGGTTTGAGAGCTGACTTACAGACTGAGTCCAAATCCCGTATGTGAGCTCCAGGACAGGGCTCCGGTCAAAGCAAAAGCCTTTTGAGCTGCAGAGAGCTGAACGTAGCAAGTAGCTAATAAGCAAGAATGACCAAATCGGACAAATTTGCAGAGTTCTCTTCAGCGTGGCTTTCGCTGACCTCGGCAGAAGTAAAGAGCTGCTGTTTAAAATGAATGCAAAAGCCAGATGCTGGCAAGAAGAGAGGAATACGTATGTGATTCAAACTTCTCTAATGGAGCTGGATCAAAGGACACCTGCAGAGGGGGAAGGCAGGAGTGTCACTTTCATTGCTTTCAAACCTGGCGCTAAGCGTAGAAGAAACAAAGCCCACACTTCCTTTAAAGGCTGCAAAACTTCCACTTTCGTACCATGCTCTTGCAGAGCATGTGAACCCCTACTGATACCCAGCCAAAGCACTGGAATTTCTTTAGCAATTAACTCACAGTGAGGAGCACTGTCGGAGATGCTTTGCCCTGACAATACAGATCTGCACAGGAAAATATTTCCCATGTGGTACAAAGTAGCTTGAAAATAGCCACTACCCTGCTTTAATGTGAAGAACTCTCAGTTGCAATAATTTAGACCTTGGGAAGTGTGTGTGTTTAGGAGGAAACAGGGAAAAAAATGGCACGTTGGAGCCTACAGTCTGCCAGGCAAAGGGCAGACTTTTAAGTGGAGAAACAAACTTGCAGCAAGGTTTCCAACAATGGGATTTTTTTTTTTTTTAGTAACCGTGTAGGCAAAGAACAACTCAAAGTGATGGGAGTGATTAGGAAGGAAGAACTCTGCTGTCTGAGTCAGTACCAACCTAACATTTCAATATTCATCCATTTGGGCAGCAAAATGTGCCTTAAAGCTGCTGTGAAGAGATATCTACAATCCAGGTGTAAGCTGCTCACTGTTTATTGTAACCTTAAAAACGAAGGCTTGGTGGATCCCAGACACCAAGAGAGTTTTGAATTTTAATCGCTTAGGATGCGTGCTATGGATGGCTAGGTTTTTTGATGCAAATCCTGCTGTGATTGTCTCCAAGCTTTCAGTTTCTTTCATGCTTCCTGGCTGCAAATAAGCTGTCTAGGGGATAAATATTCAACAAACACAGCTCATTCAGTTTTCTGCTCAGGGTCTACACCAGCTTCCAGTTTGGTCTGGGATAAAATGGAAGGGCAACAGTGTGCAACCTCCACCCACAGGCTGGCTGCAAGTCATTTGGGAGGAGGATAAGCAAAGTAAACCCAGCTGTTCCTGAGATACTCTTTTTAGATTCAAAGTCCCTTCAGGTGGACAGAGATAATCTGTCCCAAATTCCAGCATAACAAGAGCAAAGGAGTCTTGCCTACAACCTGTAACTTCCTTTTGAGTAACAGCTGATTTTTCAAGAATTTTTCAAAAGTCGTCTCCATCTTCCTTGCCTCAGTTGAAATTGAAGACTGCAGGAGAGAGAAAATTTACCATAGCCCATGGTAAGGTCATACAGAGATATATCAGTGCATTAAAAAACTGACTTTTCAATTTGCAGTCATCAGATTTTACTGTATGTCAGTCTGCTAATATCTTAATTCCCTAGCACTGAAAATTTAGCTTTCGATAATACTGACTACATCCCTGATGAGTTCATAAAGCTACAAATGAGCGAGACCCCTTTACCCTGCTGCAGTGGTGAGGTGGCCTAGGCTTGAATGCGAGTGGATGTGTGCTCCTGTTTGCTTTGAACATGGATCCTGCTGGACAATGTGATTTTAATCAGGAATATCTGAGCATGCTTCCAATGGGACCATTTTATAGTTGAGGTATATATATAAGAAAGTCCATGTCACATGGTATATATGTCATGTAATAAACTTAAAAAAAAACATGGAAAAATCCAAGTTTGTTGCCCAATGAAGGAGAAATCTGTATTATGGTACTCTGAGGCTTGAGTTAGTTTAGCATTAGCAGTGTGCTTTGGTTTGTAGCAGAATAACTGCAGCAAACCCCAGTGCCATAGTGATTCCTGGGAATGCATTGAATATGGTCAAGATTCAGACTTGGTTGGCATCCCAGGCAGTATTCAGGTTCTCTTAATTGCCGTTCTCTGATGTACATGCTGGTAACACTGCTCATTAGTAAGTTGATGACAGGTCAGCAGTAGGGACACCCTAATCTCAGCACGTTGTGGATTAGGCTCCAGATCTCTGCTATGACTGTTCTGACTTGAAGACTGATGTGCGATGGCTAGCAGCAGTGTTACACATTGCCGTGCATCACACGCATGCTTCCACTCTGTGCCCTCCAGTGCAAGGGAGAAGAGAGGTCCCAGGGAAGGACCCTTTGGCTGCTGGGTGAGGGGAAAGCAGAATTCATCCCCAAACCTGTCTCCACGTCTGCAGGATGACAGACAAACCCAGAGGTACTTGTCAAGGCTGCCTTTGATAGGTCGTTCTCACCTAAGTAATGCCTTGCAGAAACGGACCTTGTGAAGGAGGAAAGCGGAACAGCTCAAACATGCAGGAGTCCAGCTCTGCCAGTAACTACTATGGGACAGTGGGCAACGAGCGGTCTTCTTTATCTTTCAAATGTACACTGTGGTAATACTTATCCAAAGTTTATATGTGTCAGGATACTTAGAGAGGAGGAATATATGTGCTAGTACAAGCCTTCAGGTCTTTGCTGAAGCCCCTTTAAAAATCATGCTTTACTACTAAAGCTGGAGAAATTCTCAACAGTAAATAAATGTGGTGGTTGAATTTTCAACCCCTCTTCCTAAAGAGACAGAAGAGTTGTTTCTTCCTCTCATTCTTCTGTTGGTGCTTCCTTCAAATCTGACAACGTAGTAGTTCATCTGAGAGGAACTATGTATGTATTTAATATGATAGGGTAATCAGTTTTGGTCAGTGTGCTGAAGTACAGAAAGAACTAGCATTTACATCAAAACCAAACCCCAAAGCAATCCCTAAAAAGGGCCAGCATATTTCCTAGGAATTCCCAAAGGAGGTCTGTCCTGTGCAGACATTTAGTTCAAGTCTCCTCTGGAGGAGGAGAGAGGGAGTGTAAGAAGATTAGGAAAAGCATCATATCTTGGAAAGGACTAAGGACAATGGGACATGCTGCCAGGAGGGGCTAGGAAACTGCCAGGGCTGGAGAAAGACTTGGTAGCTTGACTTTGTGGTTGCTTATTTAAAAGGGAAATCAAAGATACAGCAATGCAGGCAGATGGACTAGTCCCAGTAAACATCCCTTCTGCTCTATGATGCTAGGTGTGAAAGGATTCAAGGATATTCCAGGATCCTTATGACCTTGTTCATGCCCACAAGGCAAGGAGTTTCCTACTGGTGAAAGAATGTGTTTGGATTCATACACCATGGAAGGGTTTGGGACAGGTCCACAATGCTCTTCAATGCAAAATGAAAGCCAGACTTACGCTAACGTTAGTTTTATCACTTCCACCAGAAGAAATACTCCATCGTTTTATAACCTAAACATACATAAAAAAGAAAAATTTCTTTTATTGTTACTTCAGTCCCTGGTATCTGTAGTTTGCCTTCTTAGGGCAAGCTGAAGATGGGGCACGATTTCCAGTGGAGTCCTCAGCAACAAATGGTAGAAAAAGGGGTGAAGAAAGCTATTTATTTTAATTTGTACTGCTTTGGATGTTATTAAACCAATACCCACTACTGACTTGCCAATACTGATCTTCACAAGCTCCTCCTCTAGGGTTACATCCAACGGAAAATTACAACCTGAAAAACATTCAGTCAATATGCAAAGGCCAACTTCACAGCTTCTTTCCAGCAGTTCAAAGCTCTTTGATGCTGACACTGGCAACTTTAATTCTACATAGATGCATCTCTGAAATGCTCAAAACATCTCAGCCTATAAAACCCTCCTGCAAACACACCACAGATTAGCTTTTACATGGTATTTAAACATTTTTGATTTTAGAGCTGTGTCATACATAAACAATAGAAAAAAAGCAGAGAGATGACATTCAGTGAAACGCATTGGGATTCTGGGCCATCAGGCTTCTTTGATCTGAACCTGCCTGCAAGATTCGCTGTTCCTCTCGTTCTGTAACACTGGAAAGCCCATAACGACACCTTGCCACACACAGTAAAAGTAGGATCT
Source organism: Cariama cristata (assembly GCF_000690535.1). Classification (NCBI taxonomy): domain Eukaryota; kingdom Metazoa; phylum Chordata; class Aves; order Cariamiformes; family Cariamidae; genus Cariama; species Cariama cristata. The sequence goes on along the minus strand of NW_009622458.1, from coordinate 76,069 downwards.
GCTGGGACCTCATCTCCAGAGCTCAGCACAGTAATGCAGACTAAAGGCTCTGTAGCACTCTGCTTCCGTAAAGAATCGAACTAAACCTCTTGTTCAATCATCCTTTGAGCTCTGGTCTTGCCTCTAAGGGAGTCCCATCAAAATAAGCCCCACTAGTGCTGCCTTGGCCATGCTGCAGGTAACACTGCATCCTGGATCTGACTTCGCTTGCAAATGACCAAGAATGTTATAAATAGCCCACTTTGCCCCTCTCCTGAATACAGGCACAACCCAAATTTCATTCTTACTGCCAGTCTGGCTCTGCCACTTGCTTTTCCTTTCTGCTGGAGCAGATATACTTCCTTGCAACCTTTCGGCTCATGCCCAGCAGGCCTAATGGACTGAGACATGGAGGAGGTGCCATCAGCCTGCCCTTCTTTATTTATGTTATCCACATCACTTACTACACAGGCTCCTGATATCTGTTTCTAGTACCAAATCTCTGTCCCTCTGAAAGGCTGCAAGGTCCTTACCTCAGCCTGCCTTCCTCAAGGACTATTCTTGCCCTGGAAGTTTGCTCGTGTTGAGGAAAGCCATGCATGTGGTGATCAGCTGCCATAAATACCCTTATGACACATTTAATTAGCATGCAGTCCCCAAGAAGTGCTGCTGTCATCACAGATGAAATCACATTGCTGTGGCTTTCCTAAATAGCTATGGCCATTACTGCTACCTTGGCCTCCAACTCAACCCCTGCAGGTGGGGTAGATGATTCCTGCTGACTCCACCTTCCGCCCTTTCCATCTAGATTTCCTCAAGGCTGTTCTAGCTTCCAGTTCCTACCTATGAGTGGATGTGTGGGGCACTCGGAGATGACCTGAAAGGGAACACAACGAACAGACACAGACACGGGGAACAAACACAAAGAAGACTACATAGACTCTATTCACCATGAACAGACATGAAGACAGATATTCTCCTTCGAGGCTACTGACCACTCTGTAGATAAGCTAGTGGAACTTTTGTGACTTTTTGTGTCCTTTGTGGTGCACATGTGCTTGTTGCAACACGCATGGATAGAAAATCAAGGTAAAGTATTCATTGAGAGCTGCTAAACTTTCCTGCTTCTTCCCATGCCTCTGCTGGCACTAGAGGGCTCTAGGAGATGATGGTTCTGGAAGTGTCTGACTAACCTTGCTGTCCGTTGTTGGAGACTCCTTCTCCTTCTCTGCATGCTGGAGTTTTCTGTTCAGGTCTTGGAACATGTCTTGGTGACGTTTTCTTGTGTGCATGATTTTCTAAAGCAAACACAAGGGCCACAGGTCAGCAAACCCTATTCAGCTGTACAGAAAGAATACGTCTTCCCCCCAAAGTTACATATATTGTTAAAATCTAAGTCTGTCTCCCTGCAGATGCAATCTGGCATGCCTAAACTACCTTCAAAATTCACTGAGGACCCAGTATAGCACTGCCTTTATTTTCAGGATGAGATGGTGGGAGAAAGTGGAAAAGCATAATTTTTGACCTTATGGTTACCCTAAACCTGCAATTGCCAACTGTTTATGCTGCAGAATTTGTGCCTGACTGGCAATTGCCTACTAGCTAGACCTAGGAAGGTTTGCTGACCTTCTTTAACTGATACCTGACCCCATGCCCACTCTGTTCTGTGTGTCTCCTTAGCAAATGTGTTCAGAGCTTACCTAAACAAGTAGAATTTGGGTACAAGAAGTTCCATCAGAAACTATTCCACAATTTCCTTTTCTTTGTATTTTGGCCTTTCTGTGTTTCACTGTGACCTTCTATTGCCCATAAGAAGAGGCAGGATCAATTTCTTTAACGAGTTCCCTTCGCATGTAAGAGCACATTGAATATGGCTTTCTTGTGCTCTGCCAAGTGCTATATAATTGGAGAAGGTGGCTCAAATAGTTTAGGACCAGCTTGAACCGTCAGCTTAGATGTACCCATCATGCCTTAATTTCAGACCAAACTCACAACGTGAAGTGATTCTAGAATTAAGGCAACTCCTCGTCAGCCCTTAACATGACTGTTTTGGAATAAGTTAGCAGCTTTGAAGGGAAAGGATAGCTCTGCCGAGAAAGATGCTGTGATTGGACTCAGGATAGCTGCACTAGCTCTCAGTAGCCCCACGGACCCTCTGTGGAGGACTGGCTCTTTCAAAGCTTTCCACTCTGTGCCTCAGGTGTGACGACAGACATTTCACTACGTACAGTATAGACTTTTTCCACCCAGGCGGATTCTGTGAGGTTCATTAATAGGTGTGAAAGACCAGAGCTGATGACGGGTTGTGACAGTGGGAACATATTAGCTTCCTTTCTGTTTAAGCAACAGATCTTGGGCACAAAAGGCAAGGCATTTTAAGCCACCAACCGAATGTATGTCTGCTTCCGAAACAGGAACATGATGCAGTCACCTACCGCTCCCTCTGCTCTCTGTAAGCATTTTGCTCACAGAGGAGAAGTTACAGGCCTTGGGCAAGCTGATGTAGGATCTTGTTTTACAAATGTTTGCACAGAAGCTACTGCTCCATAAATTAAGCATGTACCAATATAAATCACTCATTTGTTTAGCTGCACAGGGTAAGTCTTACTAGGCATCCAGCACAACTCTTTCAACCCACCATTTTTAAACCCTTGAGGAAGATCTTTGGTAAAGGTAGCACTCCTGCGAAGGTGCCAGAAAGAAAAGAAAGCAGCATTTCTTTTTCACATCCTGTCCCTAGAAAAGCACATTCAGAAAGGGATGTACTTACCTCAAAATCTAGCTCTGCGTACCGGGATTTCCGCCTCTGGGTATTCAAAAGAAAGAGAGATGGGTGAAGGTTAGTAATGCAATTGATGCAGGCGAGTGGGCACAAACTCAACCACACAGTGGATAAAACAGGGAGAGTCCTTCTTTTCCTTCTTCCTACACCTTTAACATGTTTCTCTGGCTCTTCAGGGTGGAAAGTGGAAGCCGTTTAGAGGGATTTGTACCAAAAAACACTGAGCCTTGAGAAGGGCTGAGCATGGGACTTAGGACAATTCAAGCTCTGTCCTAATTACGAGCTTGCAGGTTGTTCACAGAATGGGAAGCAGAGAGAGAGCAGTAAATCAGCCAACTGGATCTTCTGAGCACCAGTCAGCTGAGACTGAAGTTTGGACAGCAATGTCCAAGACCTGCTCTCTGACAATAGGCAAGAAAAAGGGCCAGGTGCCCTAGGACAGATCTCAGTGTAAGATCTAAGGTCTAGGAGAACTGCTAATATATGTAATGTTTTATCACAGGTCAGAAGGAGAAGGCTGCACTTATGCAAAACCCCTGACATCCTTCTGATGCTAAGAGCGTCATGAGGCATGCCTTAGGGACGTTTTACACCTGCAATCACTAGAGTTTTGTAATCTGTATCATGATTGAAGTCATCAAAATGGGAAACAGAGGCAGAGGACGGAAGGAGAATAGGTGATACAAGCCATGTGCCTCGTATTAAAAAGAACAGTCTTTGACAAATTAACATTTTTTTTTGGACTTTGCATTGCCTATAGGGCTAAAGACAGTTCATCCAGCAATGGAATACATCTGTGGAAGTCGTGAGAGATTTTAAACGTTACATTAAAAAATGGTATCACGTGCCAGTGATCTTCATGATAATACAACACTGGCAGTGCACGGTGGGCTGCATTTGGCCTAAGGTGGTTCTCTTGAAACACCTGGTGTGGCCAACGTTGAGGGCAGGGCACCGTTCTGAGCTGAGAACAATAAATTCACATGCTCACCTCCAAGGAGCTCATGGAGAGGGTGGAGACGGTCTCACTCTTGGACACCACACCCGAGTTCCCTGAGTCACCGGTGTCACACAGGCTGTTGGGAATCTGTGACTCATTGGAGATATTTTGTGGAGCCAGATGCTGCTGTTGTTGTATCATGGGGGAACCCTGAACCTCATTGCATGTCATGGTTACAGGCTCCCGTGGAGGACTCTTGACAACAAAGCCTGGGTCAGTTGCCATACTGAGGTGGATGAGCCGTGTCTGGGGCATCTGGTCAATATTGATGCTGTATTTGCTCTCGTCTTTGGGTGGTTTGGCCCGTAAGGTAGACGTGTTGGTAGGCAGAATGACGTAGCTAGTGTCCAGTGTTTGCTCTTGAGCCCGAGAGAGTTCTGAGTCCAACTTCTTGAAGATGTCCCCATCACAGATGTAGATGGACTTAGGTGGCTGGTTCTTGTCCTTCTTCAGAGTGAGAGTGTGATTGCTGAACTCATTCAAGTTGATGGCCCCCAGGTAGTGTGGTGAGCCCTGAAGATGCATCTTGGAGACATTGGCTGGAAGACTGTTAAAGTTGGATGACCCTTTCTGGTGATTGAGTTTCAATTTCTCTTCATCCGGCAGTGATGGACGCTTCAGTGTTCCTGTGATGGTTGAGGTCCTGCAGGTGGTGATGTCTTTATTCAGCACTAGGGAGACAGGTAAGCATCCTTAGCACCTCACCTAGGTTTTTATTAACACATCAATACACCTACCACAGCCACACCATGCTAGCATGTTCCCTTGGGCTTCTCAGAAAGAGGCTATGGTGGCAGAACAGTGTTTTGTACTATTTTTTTTTTTTAATCTAGGATGCTGAACGCAAAGCTAAAGCTAGGGAGGAAAAAAAGTTTCTCATTTTGAGAGAGTTCTCTGTGATGCGAATTTTCCAACACAGCCATAGCCAAAACTCCCAACTAGGCCAATACATATTGACATATTGATAACAATATCTTGAAAAGCAAATATATACGTATATATTATTTAGTACATGTGGTATATGTATATCTACGTAATATATATATTACTGGACTACGGAGGAGTAGAATTCTTTAAAATAAGAGGTTGCTTTCACACCAAAAATTATTTTCATTCAGAAAACAGCTGAAATGCAGCATTATCACTGATTTCAAATGTAAAATTTTTAATTTTTTTTTTTAAATCATGAACTGCTTCAGCTTGCTCTTTTCCTTCGAACATTTTCAGTGTCAATAACTTGGTATTTTAAAATACACCACATTTTGTCATAAATTTCTAACTGCTCTTCAAAAAGCTTACCTTCTAGTAATCATGGCAAGCCTTTGTGAGAGCTAATTATTTAGTGTTTTTCAATTTCCCTTGAGGAAAGAAAGGGGTGCCATGAATACTTCTTAATAGGTGAGGGAAACCTTAAACTGAGGACGAGGTGAACATGCCAATTAGGAGGTATATAAAGGACACACAGACATTCACTCCCACACAACACTGTCCACAACAAAACATCTGCTCCTTTACTAGGCATAAGAACCTATTGCTTAGTTGATTTTAGGCTGCAACAAAGACCTTAGGAAGATAATGACATCAGCCTTGATGTCTCCAGGGGATGGAAATCACAGACTGTGGGGGAGGGACGAAGTGGTGTGGGACTGAAGGCTACTTACCCAGTATTTCAGAACAGAAAAGGAGAAACAAATGCATGTTCCCCTTTCACTCACCTCAGAAGGAGAGGGGGAAAAAAAAAAAGGTCCTTTTACCTATTTTTTTCTCAATGGACCAGAGACAAGGATCTTTGGGGTAACCTGGTACTATTCAGCTGCTCCACCTGGGACAGAAGTAGGACATGACATAGGCATCCCATGGGACTGAGGACACACTAATTTTTCTACCAACCCATACTGGGAGTGATGGATAATGGAAGAGCAAAACTCTCCTCAAAGACTACAGAGCAGGCAAGGCAGGATGACAAAGATACTAAGTAGAATAAAAGAACTTTTAAAAAGCTTTTAAAGCTAAACACATTTGGTACAACTACGGCAGCCGTGGTCATCTTGACATTGCTAGAGGACATGTTAGGATAAATCAGCGTTATAGTGTATTCATAGCATACACTGTGTGAAGATGTTACTGAAGTCAAACCCTTCACTTGGGAGTGTCAGTGAGGTTTATTGATTCAGGCTCTTCTCCATGCTCACGACAGCTGCAGAAAGTAGGTTTGGAGAGGTCTGCACTTGGCTATCTCCAAGCATGGAGAGGAGTGAGCTTTCAACACTGAGCCATGGACCCAATCCTACCAGTGAATCTAAGTGAGGAGGTTATGAGCAGTATCAGGCAACAGCCTAACAGCACTTTATCAGAGGAGGAATGTCTCTTCAGGCAGACATCAACGAAAAAATTGTGTAGCTGTACACTGGCAAAGGAAGGGATGTCTAGGTTGTTAGCAAACTGCTGATTCAGGGTCTTCTGCCCTGAAATCATGTGAAACCAATCAGCTCCTTCCTTTCCTCTGGGATGCTCTATTTGGGAGCAAGGAACTTGGTAGCAGATCCAGAAAGGCTCCCTTATTGCAAAAGTCCAGGGTCTGCCTTGGTTTCCAGCACAAGGTGGGCTGCTGGCTGTGTAGCTGGTTGTGTGTGCCAACACCCAGCCTGGATGCATGTTTGTTGAGCATGTGTTCAAGTCAGATGTGGTCTCACATGCACCTTTTTTGCACATGATTCTTTGGAACTGAGATCTTCGGTGTCAAAAAGGAAGGAGGAAGACAAATGAGAAGAGGGAGACAGCTAGAAATTAGATTAGAGAGTGTAAGACAGAGAAACAGAAAGAAAAAAAATGTACAGACCCTGAAAAGAGATAAATGGACAGAAAGAGACCATGAAATAAGATATCACAGGGATAAGTGAGATAAATATACTGTGACCATGATAAGCATAGGGAGAGGGAGTTAGGCAGAGAGAAGGACAGGAAGAGATAAATAAGATATAGATAGATATTAGATAGATAAATGATAGTGACAGTGACAGACAAGACACAGAAACACAGTGACAGAGATAAATGTTGATAGAGATAGAAATACATAAATAACAAGTACAGCAAGACAGACAGCTGAGGACAGAGAAAATAAGTGATTGCAAGATAGAGAGAAAGAGATGAATTATAGATAAATACATTAGAAGCAGATAAATAAATGATAGATTAGATAAAGAAAAAGATAAATGAAAGGGACAGGTAGATGGGTATAGGAAGAGAGAGGAGAGAAACAGAAAGAAATAAAAAAGGGAGAGAAAGAGAAGGACGGAAAGAAGGAAGGAACCAAGGAACCAAGGAAATAAAGAGCGAATAACAAAGAGAGAGAGAGAAGATTTCCCATGACGGTAACTGAACACATAGTATGTACTGTCCTTGGCTAGGGTAGATCCTGGTTTGGAAGATATGAATTATATGCAAGTGCCAAGCAAGCTGGTATTTCTCTTGCTTGGGAGAGGGGGAAAAAATCTGGGAGGCTAAATGAAAGCCTAAATATCTACAAAGGGTAAGAAAAAAAATCCCAGCCAAATGTTGAGGCATGCCAGGACCAGGAGAGGACAAAACCTGCAGAGACAAACAGGTAGCAAAGGAGAATCCAGACAGCACAGACACCTCCAGGAGAATGAGAGAAAAGGAAGTTATTGGGGAAAAGGACTCTCAACTCATGCAGATCTTCAGGATCAAAATGAATGTGTGTTGTTTGAACACACAGCAGAAAGGTGCAGGCAAAGGACGAGAGACTTGACCCACCTCCATACGTACAGGCAGCTTACAACTGCACTAGAAGTGTGCACGCAGCCAGGTGGAGTGGTGGGAAGGCTCTCCAGATTCCAGACCTTCTCAAAGACACCTCTCCCAAGCACAGAGCTGTCTGAGGTTGGTGTGACTGGTGTGACCCCCTTGGGCAGGGGTTGCTAAAGCAAAGAAGGATCACAGTAGGAAGAGATGGATCCAATCTCTTCTTCCTTGATACTCTTCTCTGCCACTGTGTTACATGGGCCATAGGTAAGAAATAACACCTTGGGGGGCAAGGCTTAATCTTAGTTAAAAGGCCAAGAGAGCTACGGGGAAATAGGATAAAGAAAGCGTATGGGAGAATTAGGGGTGTTGCTTTCTTTGGGCCAGGGTTGAGAGTTAGGGCAGCCCACACAAGTACATGCAAGGCACCAAGACACACACAAATAAAACAGAAAGGAAAAAAAAATGGCCTAGTTCAATCCCCAAACCAGGTCACTTGTTGATTCTCACCTGTGATGTGCTCACCTGATCTACAAGCCATATCCATGTCCTTTTCAAAATCGGTCTGAAAGACAGAGAACGCAGAGGACGTGGTCAAAAGGAGGTGGTGGGGGAAAGAAAGGCATTTGGAAAATGTAAAAACCCACTTTACAGAGACAGAGATAACCTGTGGCTTTTGAACTTCAGGCAGTGGTAAAGCTGTAACACTGCTTTTCAGCTGGATTCATCTGTTCATCCATGCAGTAATTCCTGGGCTGCCAGATTAAAATATTTCCCTGTAACATGTTTATGCGTATTCCTAAAAACCAGGGGACAAGTTCCTGGCCTGATCTGCCTTGGATTTATTATTCCACACTTAGTCTAAGTGGATTCTCCTCCACTCATTAAAAAGATCTAGGGATGCTGCTGAGAATGCTCCATACCTACTGGGCTTTCTTGTGATCTATCACCAAGTCACATGAAGTGGAAACAAGTCTCTGCTTCTGAAATTCTTAGCATATAAAATCAATGGTCCCTGCAGGCACAAATGCTGAATAACTTTTTCAAGCAGTCAGTACAGCCAAATGAAACTCCTTTCTTCTTGCAGTATGAGTTAATCCTTTTTCTAAAGCTTTTAGCAGATAACGTTTCAAAGAACTGGATACGCTGAGTCACAGTGGGCCATGAGTTTCCATGGAGTAATGGAAAGGCCGCAGACTAGCAAAAGGTAGAAGAGTTCACTGACTATTTGTAGTGTCATTTCAGAAAGCAGACACTTAATATAATTGTATTAATGTGATTAAATGCATTCCAGTTGAATACTAAGAAGAGTGTGAAAAAAAAGAATCCCTATCCCCCTGGGATAAACACTTCAATATTAGCAGGTTGAGATCCAAGAGTTGTTGAAGAGCTGGTTGAGGAATTATATCAACCTTCTTGATGTTAATTTTTTAGTAAATTATTTGGGATATCACATAAATCTGAAAAGAATAGAAGAGAAATAAGACTGAACTAACATTTAAATGGACAAGTGGGATTACACAGAAAAATATAATTTCATTTTCATGATAGGAGTTCCAGAAAAATGTAACTGAACAGCCTGTACTAGTTCTACTGATAAATAAATAAAAGATAGGTTTATATTTAATACCAGTCAACAAGATTTTGTGGAAAACAGTTCTACTCAGCTAAGCTTCTTTTCATTTGTTGGGCAGATTTGGAGATTACTGGAAAAGGTAACGGCAAAAATGCCATCCTGCAAAGCTTTTGATTTCTTTGGTTATTTTACAACTCAGTCACTATAAAATAACATTATACCCTTCTAAAAATATCAGTGAGGAGTCATCATTCATGTCTAGATTCTGGAGCTTTTTGTGCCTTAATGTGAAGAAACTGATTGTAAGCTCTCTACTTCTCTACACATCCATCAACAGTGTAGAAGTAAATGTAATCTCATTGCTGAAAAACTTGTAGCTGACACAGAATTTTGCAAGGTGGTTGATCATGAATGAAAACAGGGAGTTATACAAAGAGACAAAAATCTGAAACTTCAGAATATGGTGACAATAGAGTAACAAATATAGTATCCACATTTTTAAAGGATGGTAGGAGTCTGAAGGGCATATGGAAAAGGGTTATATAAACAATTTGAAGGCAAATGTCTTACAGAGGGAGAGTAAAAAATCTCAGTGTGTTAACTTACTGAAAGGAAGACTGAGACTGGGTATGATTACGGTTTCTGTTATTGAAGGAGCGAAAGTACTAGGTACACAAGGGGCTTTCTAATTACACATAAATAAGCATAGCAAGAACCTGTCTGAAAATTAGAAGATTACACATTTAAATTAGAAATAAGGCACTAGTTTTTAAACAAACACCAATGAGGTGTGGTAGAATTATGTATCTCCTGATGTCTTGCCTTAAAGATTGTACTGTTTGAAATGAGACGTTGTACACAAGCACAAGCTACTTGGCTTAGCACAGGAGTGACTCAAAAAAAAATTGGGTTATGACACAGGTCTAATATTAGCTAGACGTTTTTGGAATTCATTCAAATCTTGTGATTGTCCTGATGTCCTTACCCTAGTCTCAGAAATCCAATGCCTCTTATATCATCTACATCATAACATTGAAGCAGATGCAAGACTATTCCCCATAGCTTATTCTTCTACAGCCTTATCTTGACTGTTTGTAAAGGATTTACACAACAGGAGCAAGGTTTACAGTGCTTAAACTATATTCTCAGTGAAGCAATGTAAATAAGTGTGCTTTTGAGAGAAACAAATCCCTTCCAGTCAGCATCTTTATAATAATGACCCAACACACTGTGATTAAACCAGTATTAAACTACTGCCTCCTAGCTCCAGCTAGGACAAGGCAGTGTGATGGGGATGAAAGACCTGGGAGGTATATTTTGGCTTTGTATTTTCTGGGAAAGAAAGAATCGCACCAAGATGTCTGCAAAACCTGGTGTGTAAGTTTGAGCCCCTGAATACCACAATGAAAAGAAACCAGATTTGTGTCAAAAGAGCCTATGCGAAGTGCTATGTTTGTTCAAGTGCAGATTTAAAGGAAAAAAGAATGATGATTGCAAAATCTACGATGCACAGAGCCCTTTGTTAAACATGCCCATAGGTCTCTTAATAATAGTCTAGGTGGTAGTTTTCCCTACCATTAGCTGAGCGTGTCCGTTCTGAAATGACCCCCCTGAGTCTCCATTGCCCTCTTCTTGACGATCTACTACTCGGCACTTCACAGCATCCTGGACCTGCAGAACAAATGGATTTGCAAAAGTCAAAGTCAGACAGGAATACCAAACCATATTAAAGAAAAGTCCCTGGTAGAGCCAAAGAACATGGATCCTACTTTAGTAGCATTCAGGTATTCACTTCAGATGGTTTATATGTTGCATCGCTCACATAGTAACAGAGCAACTCAAAGGTTTTACTATGTTGGTCATCTCTAGTTGCTTGATTTATATAGTCAAGAATAAAAATCCAAAACTTACTGAAAATCAATGGGAAAAAATGCCAGTGACTGCAATGGGAGTTAAATGCAGGCCCATATTCATAATACAATTACTGGAAGGAGTCTTAGCCAAGTCAGTGGTGTAATTCCATTGATTTCATTGGCCTGACATAAGAAATTAATCTGTTTTACTTAATTTAAAGGCGCTGTAAGAAGACAAAATGAATATTGAAAAAAAACCTTCTTCCTGTCTCTGTTATTAATAGTCTATCCACTCAGTAGGATGAAAAGAATAAAAGAAACATAAAAGATTTGTCCTTTTCTTCCCTGATATAATTTACCATTTTAAATCTCCACAGGAAGGCTGGAGAGAATTTACTCAATTTCCTTGCTTGATTATTGCTAGGTTTACTTTCTAGTTCGAATATCTAGGCACTAATGCCAACATAAAATCATTCTGTAAATCTCGGTGCAAGTTGCCCCTCTTGAAATCAAACAAACAAATTGTTTTTCTTAACATTCCATTTTTAGAGGTGGGGTGTAAGCATTCTGGAAATATTAATTTTGATGTTAAACAAGCAAAGCCTGAGATGTTAGCTAATCTAAGACTGTCCCCCAAATTCCACTCTGCGGCACACTCAGCATGACAAGCATTCATTCATCCCTTGTCCCTCTGACTGATACTGTCATGGTCATTTTTGTGGTCACTGTCTACACAAAGGCAAAAGTTCATAGGATTAGAGAAGCTACCAGGCTGACTGGACATTTTTCAGATGGTTTCTATGGCAAGTATGTTGGTTATATAAAGAAGAATGACTCATTCATCTCACCTCCCGCCTTAGGATGCAATGGACCATAACGATGACAAAACCCTCCAATGAGTCAAAGACGGCAAAAAGGATCTGGAAGAGTGCTGACCGCCGATCTGTGATTGCCAGAACTGCAGACATCCAAGTGAGAGCCAGGAGAGGTAGGACCACGCAGGAGCTCCAAAGGGATGCCCTGTCAAGGGAGAGAAAAAGAAAATTCAGCTCCACTTCAGCCTCAGCCACTTCCATGTGAGATGATAACTGAGCCTCCTGATCCCATGGGGCTTCAGAAGACTTCTTCAGCAAACGTATATTTGTGCCAGATGTCTTCTGAGCCCCTGTCACAGGGAAGCAGGAAGATGCTTTGCACACTCACGCTACCAAAACAGGTGACACACATTTCTACAGGAGGGACTACTTTTCAATGGTGCAGTCATGCATAAAACTTGAGGTGGGGAGGAAGGATGCAGATACCTCACTCCCCCTTTCATGCCCTTCCCACTCTATGTCACTAGTCCACAACGATGGCATTTCCCAAGGAGGGGAGACAAAATACAGTCACTGTACATTGCCAAGGAGAAGGGGAACAGTTGCAGCAGAGACTGGTTTGTCACGATGGCCGTCGGTACTTGGGTTACAGACACTTGGACTTCCACAGCACATGGAAGACACCAACACTGGGGACACGCGTCACAGTTTCAAGTGACTAAAATGGACAAGCATAGAGTTGATGTGGAGACTGATATTTTGCTGTTGCTCCCTTATGATACAGCTGATGGTCCCTACAACGCTATGTCAATGAGGATCAGGAGAACTGATACCTGATACAATTTTTTCTGTGAAATTTTTCTGCGTTCTTGTGTGATCTCCCCAGTTGAACGCTTTGAAAAAAATTACACTTGTTTTTATATTTAGCAATTATTGTAAATAAGTTTATTTTTGGGTGGACATTCTGGGTTAAAATAACTGAAGATTCAAGCCACTTCTTAATTCACATGACAGAAAACTGGACAAAACAGTTTTCTCTAAAGCAAGCACTGCCCCATGAACCTCCACTTTATCTGTGAATGATGGTTCTAGAAATGGGAAAGCAGCTTTGTTCCCATGGACTATTTAGTCATTCAGCTCTCTCTCCAAAGAGAGTCCCAAACAATTTTAACATCTTACTAGGGAGATTTTAAGCTGTCAGTCATCCTATATATTTGGCAGCACTGGTGCACCAAGAGTATCAGGAGAACTTTTCTGTGGGCTTTTATCTAACAAATAAGAGTAGACCTATGCACAGGCTGAATAACAAGTGAGCTTCAAGATTTTTCTGTGTACAAAACCTCAACCTATATACTAACAAACAAATACAGGCAACACAATAAATTACAGGACAGATATCATGACACATGTTTTACAGTACTTACATGGGATTTGCTGAGCACTTTCTGATATATGATCAAGTTTTTAATAATGTTTACTTGCTGGTTATCCAGGTACCGCTCTCACAGACCTCAGTGAGAGTTTTACCTGAACAAAGCTGGAGCTTGGACAGAGGTATGGACATCAGGATGTAACGCCCTGGCTTCAGTTAACAGTTTTTCAAGGATTGTTACATCAGTTCTTCTGTAATGATCACATACTGAAGTGACGGGTTATTTTTGTAATCATGATGAATCTCTGATTGCAAATATTTCTACAACCTATCCAGACTTGGATGTGTTCCTTAGCGGTATTATTAAGCAATGTAATTTACCTGAGGGATCAGGTAAATGGAACATATTTTTTTTCAATTAAGCATTATGAGACTTCCATGTAAGGTAAAGGCCATGACATAATCTGATACCTTGTAATTTTATACAGGATGACAAACTGAATGTTTTTGAACATCCAATATGAACTATAACTTCAAAATGTTTTTTTTTTTTAAAAAAAAAAAAAAGAAAAAAGCAGCAACCAGACAGCCCTCAACCAAACAACTCCTAAACAGAAGTTTTTATTCCACTTCTCCCTCAGCCCTCTGAAATCTGCCTCATTATACTGAAATCTCTCTTTGCTATTATTTGCAGTGGTGCATTAATAAAACTGGCTAAGCACTGAGTGCAGCAAAAAAATCAGAGAGGCAGGGAAGCCAAATGGAAAGATAAGGCTTGCTCTGTAACATGCCACTCTAGATGTGTCTTCCATGCAAGTATCAGCAAACACAGCATGCCTGATGTATAACTTGGTAGATGAAGTCATTCCAGCAGCAACTTGCAATTGTGATTGCTGGAAACCAGCAAAATCAATAGAGGCTGCTAGAAAAGGTCTGTACCAGACAACACTGCTTCTTGGAATTATCTGGTCTTCCTGCATACTCTTAATACACACACATGTGTACGTTCCTACCACCAACGTGCAAACAAGAAACCTGGCAACCATATCTGAGAATGGATCTGACCTGTAAGTACGGGTCTGAAACAGTCATCTAAATTTGGATGGGTTTTCCATTCTTGAAAAGAACTGCAACATCAGATTGACAATGATTTGGATCTGGATCCAAGATTTAGATATGGATTTGGGGTCATAAGGGATGCTGCTGAGGAGGTAAATTATGTTTCTCTTTAGCAAATGGTTAGATTTCAATCCACTGGCTTCAAAACTTGCATAAAAAAATTATGCAGGCACCCTGCTTTAAAAAGGCACTGCTTGCCTACTTGCTATCCAGAGCACAGATGCAATGATCCATAACCACAGTGGGCTCCCTTCAGAGCTCCTGCTGTCTTCAGGCAGGACTCAGTGAGTCCTTCCCAGCCCCTTGCTCTGTGTGTCTCCATATGGGCAAACTATTCGACTTTCTTCTGAGTCGAGACGTCCTGACGGACTTCACTATTGCTCCGAACATAAGCAACCTTAAATCACCATTTCAATCTCTGCCCTTCCAACTCAGATGATGAAAACAGTATTACACCACATATTCACCTGGAGTAAATCAGGATTTTCCCAAGTGAGTTGTGCTGACTTACACCAGCTAAGGTTATGCCCTTTCATCTCTCATTGTGATTCACCTTGCAGATGCCTTCTCAACAATACTCATCCCTTACAAATGTTATGGAAATGCTGCTTGACACTTAATGCATAATCTCTGTTCTCGGGCAGTAGGTGGCAACAGGTCATAGGAATGTAACTTACTCATTTCACTTTCAGAGCTCTGCTTAGCTTTTGAAATATTAAAATTAAAAAAATTACATTTTTTTAAAAAATCATATCAAGACTGGGATTTCAGAAGAAAACTCAGGGGAAGATAAGTGGATTTCCTGTGACATTGCCCTTAATTCTACTTGCTGTGAGCTGAATTGATAGCAGCACTCATACTTATGCCACCTTTCCATCTGTCCCTTTTTTAGGAGGTACTACGCATCCTTAAAAGGTTTCAGAATAACTGATAGGACCTAAGAAACTTCATGTTGTGGTGCTACTTGATGTGAAATGAAACTATTTGTTATATAATGACATTGTGATTGGCTAATGACTCTTCATTATGGATTATCTATGATCAATGAATCCAGGATTTTTATTGCTTGAGACAAAGGAATTAGCTGGCAGATCCTCTTATTTGTGCCATACATGACAGCACTCATGATGAGTGACAGCAATATCAAGGGAAGATCCTTGGAAGCACAATGCTGGTTTATTGTGTGATGACTATGACACGACAATGTTATTCAGCAGTACAGTTGTGATGTCACGTTGTTCCTCCCCACCACTCCACGCTATTGTTGCATTGCAGAGGAACGGCGTTACTTTGGTATATGGCAATGCTACTGCACTGTACAACCAAATATAATTACAATGACGTGTGATGACATGACAACATTGTCCACAGCTTTATCTAGCATGGCAAAGACTTAGCCTTATAGAAGGACATAGCAGACCCAGGTCTGGCAGCAAGCAGATGATGGTCTTTGGTCAAAATGCAAAAAACTAGTTGTGGTTTTGTTCTTCAGACAGCTGGCAGCCTTGAGAGTCTTCATCTTTGCAAAAGAAGCAGGATAAACTGATGGCACTTAGAGGATAGCAATAGAAAGAGAAAAAAAATGGGTTTGGAAACAAAGATCTACATGAAGAAAGATTAAGAGGCCTGCACCCTGACAAAAGGCAAATGCAGGGGGACACAGAGTACATGCCAACAAAGATGTAAAGGGCCATTATAGAGAGGTAAGTGATCAATTCTTCTCATTACTCAACACAGACAGAGCATCCAGTACCATAAGCTAAAGAAGCAGTAGAAGGAAAAATAACTTTACAGTTCAGAAAGCATCTCCTGGAGAGGAGCTCTGAAAAGGGAGATGATAGGTGGACCCAACACATAAGGCAATGGATGGCTCCTTACATGCTGTACAGAGGGGCACATGCTGCTCCACTATTCTGATGAGTGTGCTATTCCTGCCTCACAGCAGTTCTGCTACAGGAAAACCACAGTACAAGGATTTACTTTATTTGTTCTCTTGTGTTTTATCCCTTCTCTAACTTGTATTCCTCCTAAAAGCAAGAGTGTTACCCCAATTTTAGGGACAGTTTCAGAGAAACTCCCTTTAACTCAATTTCCATATAACAAACATAGGAAATCTGTAAGTAGAAATGAGGGGGCATTGTGCATCTTCTTCCCATGCACAGACAACATAGAAACACAATATATTATTTCCATTTTCTCCAAAAGGCGATTCTTCTCTCAGTTGCTGCAATCTGAACTATACAATTAGGGGAACAGCAAATCAAATACCTCTAAATGAGACAGGCAGGTAATGAAGTAGCTATGGACAGACTGCTTGATTATTCACCCATAATAATAGAAGCTGTTCTTTGACAGTCCAAGCAAGGACCTGTAGTATTCAAATTCCTTGAACTATGAGAACAACACTCTTCTGAGGAACAGTTTCCTTCACAAAACCAGCCATGCATGTAAATATTGATTCACATTAGACCTGGAATCACAATACAGACAGAAAATTTGACATCTAAGACTTCCGTGAAAGACTTTGAGTCAAGAAGAGAAGCAAATCACTGAGATGGGAGATTTGACACGTGAGCTTCTGATGACATAAGAGTGATGATGTCTGCAAGAGTTGCCTGCAAGAAGAATACACTGTGCCAGGGCTTTAGTCTTGGGCCAGTCTCTTCCTTATGGTCAGAACTTCAAAGTCTGTATTTGCAATGCACTGCCTGGCAGGAATTCCTTCCATCCTTCCATCCATCCGTCCATCCATCCATCCATCCATCCAATACTAATCCCTGATATCTGCAGTGGATGTCCTCGTTCAAAGCAAATACAAAGAAATGGCATGCCCCCGAGGTATATTTTCCCTGTCTCAGACAAAAAATTTTCACAGGTAGCAAAGACAAATTAATTATAAGGCAGTATGTCAGAGGCTGACGCTACCCTACCCTACAGGCAGCAATAAACTGAAGGAAATGTGGCAACAGAGGTCTTCCAATGGCAAGATATGCTCAGCATCTTCTCCAGAACAACCCAAAGGGAAAGTTTTTTTTTAACCCACACCTATCAAGTCTAGCTAACCCTTAAGAGGTCATAGACATCCAAAGCTTTCCCTTTGATCATGTACCAAGTCAAGAAATTGCACAATTTCCCATGCATATTTTTTCACTTCTGTCATGATTACTATTCTATCAGTGGTTTACCATGTTTTCCCTCAGTTACACATCCCCTTCTCTGATTCCTTCTCTCTTAGACACAGATATTACCACAAAGAGTTGCTCAAAACTTCTACGATTTCCAAAAGCCAAGAAAAATGGACAAAAGGACCTATCCTTTCATGGCATGCTATCCCAGAAATGAGCCTCTGAAACCTATGGGAGGTAAGCTGGAGAAGGCATGAGCAACCCCAGCAGGAACAAGGCAGGAACATCCTTGATGTGCTCTCTACCAAACAACTATGGCTAATTCCCGGTCAGAGAGGAGCCAGGAATCCTCATGGCATCTGATTTATATTACAAGACTTCAAAACTGAACGGCAAAGCTGGTCGAAGGTCTGGGATGAAGGCCAGCAGAATGGTGGCAGTGGCATGAAGCATAATCAGGGCTTTGCCTTATTAACAACCTCATTTACAATGGATTTGGAGGAATTAAAACAGAAACAGTTCAGCTGCAGAATGAAGTGAATGACAAGGATAGATGAGGTCTGAGTGAACTAATTCTTGTATTACTCAGTGGTTCCTTTGCAAGGACAAGAGCATAGGACACTTCAGGACAAACAACAAAACCAGTACTGGAATTTATCATCTAAGGTATTCTATCTGTTGGGAAAGAAAAGACGTACCCTCTTACAAGATTTCTCCATTTCTATCAAGCCACTTAAATTAGAAAAGCAGGATAAGCATATCCCTTTTTTTTTTCTGATTTGAAGATGAATCCGAATATGTGATTTATGACAGACCAATATCAGACAATATGGTAGAAAGACTTGAGTTTGGTTTACTTTTTAAATGAATTTACTATGAATCGAAAGCCTCTCTTATTTAAAAGTCTGGTTTATTAGTAGTAAAGCTTCTGCTGATTTAGCATTCCTCTGCAGTTGCAGGAAACCAAAATGCAGTGACCTGCTAATTTCAGACTTGTGGTACGTGTGTCTGGACCAATGCCATCTCACCATCTCAGTTGGACACTGTTGTAAAAGATAAGTAAACGATTTCAGCACTGAAAAATATATGAGATTTTGTTTAGTTTTGCGTCTCATAGAAACTACTAGCCCTTAATTGAGGTGATTGCATGTTTTCTTTTTATAAAGACCATTTCTGTTTCATAAATGGACATTTTTCCCTAAACTCTTATGGATTTTATATAAATGGCTCGGTTTTCAGAAAAAAGGGAGAAAATCTTGTGTTTTGATTTTCTTTTATATTTCTACATGTTGAGATTTGGCACTCAGCTGCCTATTTTTGTTTAGACTAATTAAAGGTAGGAGTTTTCAAATTGCAAATGTGTAGATCTAAAACTTTCTTTCACATATTTTACATATATTACTTTAGACATCAAAACCAAAATATTCTATCACTTGGAAATCATGTAGGTAATAAAATTTCAAAAAGGGAAGGAAGAAAGACAAACCTTCCCTCCTCGCTCTCCCTCCTACCTTAACCTTTGGGAAAAAAGCCAACTATATAAATAGCAACAATTTCTCCAGCAGAGCAAAGCTCTGGCATTTTCATAATTTATTTTTTTTTTTACTAACTCCTGCAACATCTAAGAAGAGATTTAACAGCATTTGACTTTTATAACTCAGAGCTATGAAACACTTTTAAGATTTTGAGAACCAATTCCAAGTGCTTTTAGGGGTCCAAAAGAGGCAGTCAACACTTATCAAATCAGAACTGCAGCCTTACGAGGTATTAAACTTAACTCTATCTTTTTATAAGAGAAAAAAAAACACTTGGAAGTGACTCACCAGCTCACTTAAATCATGCTCAATGCTCTGCAATCTCTGGAGTAAAAAAATCAAGCACATGCTTAAGTATTTGACAAAGCTGGAGTTTGAGGCCCCTGTCTATCATCAAAATCAATGGGAACCACATCTTTAAGTCTGTAACTCCAAGAACTAAATTAAATGGGGGCATTAAATGTATACCCAATTTGCAACAAACGAAGAGTCCCTTTGTCTTCCATGGGCTGCTCACATGCTTAAACTTAGGCATGTCATAAAGTGTTTTTCAGGACCCAGCCCATCAGCTTTTGCTCCTGGGATGTTGCAGGAGCCCTACACTAGTCATGGCCCACAGAATGAGGTCAGGGAGAGTTGGGGATGCGGGGAGGTGGGCAGGGACATGGGGAGAGAAAACAAACAAGGGTTGGTGAGTGCAGGGAAATGAAAGAGGGAAATAAAATAAATTAAAAACAAAAAAAAAGAAAGTGGAAAGTAAGAAAGAAAAGAAGTTGAAATTAGAGGAACTAACATGGCGTTACTGGTGGCTGTGGCCGAAACTTCAGCAGAAGAAACTACTCCACACTTGGAACATTTGAGCGTCATGCCGTAAAGGGGCACTGCCATCTGACTGCAATTAAAACCAAAAGACTGAAACAAAACAAAACACTTTGCTTATGAACACAAACGTAGAAAGGAAAGGAAAAGAGAAGCCAAAAGAAAGAAAGAACAAAAGAAAGGAAGAAAGAAGAAAGGGAACCAACCAACCATACCCAGTTTGAAAAGAGAAATGAAAGACAGGCAGGAATAAAACTCTCTCATCTGTACCACTCCAGATGCGGGAAATGGGAAAAATGTTCAATTCAGAGATGTGTTGGTGCCGCTGGAGAGGGTGGAACTGTGTTGGTGAATGTTTTGCCAGATTCAGGGTCTCTCTCTCTGGCACCCATGGAAGAGAAACCAGTACTGCTCTCCCAGTCTCCTCCTCCTTCTTTTGGTTTGTTTTTGAGAAATTGCTCTTATCCCTCCTGGCCTTTTTGCTCCAAAACAAAAAAGTTGGCAGGGTTGTACAGTAGAAGGCAAGAAGTAGGGCTGTGGGGACTGTGCTTATCTTCTTTCCTAAAGCAACACAAGGGATAAGTCATATATTTTCTCCACTGGGCCTTGTGTGCTAATCCTCGCCTTGATGAGGATCCTCACGTGGCAGCTGACAATACTAGGAGACAGGCAACTCTTTGATTGCTTAATCTCTGATGAAGGACATGCAGATGGGACTGTTTATGTCCTTGAAGTTAGGCATGAGCTTGGATGTTTTGTAAGACCATCAACCTGCCCTGAAGGGAGTCGGACTGGCTGACTACTTTTGAGACATTTCTTCTCTCAGATCTTGTTTTGGAGCGGAAAACATCTTTGGGATGAACCCTGAGACTTAGTCACATTAGTTGTTCCCACTTTTTCTGAATGGGATCAACGACAGAACCAGGCCATTGTGGGCTGCTGGTATAAGGGGCTGCAGGGATCTGTTAAAGGGCATGTCCTCATGATTTTTAGAAGCTGATGTGTGTGAATCTACCTAGCTGACAAGCTAGCTCTTACTCAGGAGCCCAGAAGCCACATTAGCTTGGCATTGCCCCAGTTTCTTCCCAGAATTTACTAGTTTGTGTGCACTATCTGATTTGCATGGATAGACATCCACATCAGATCTGGCTTAGAAAATGGGCAGGAGTCTGCAAAACATCCGACAGACCTACATGCAGTGCCTGATATCAGAGAAGGCATGAACATCACTGCCACAGTAGGTCTGTCATTCTTGGGTGATGGCAGGGCAGCTGGTGAGGGGTGATGTTTGCAGGTACCAAATGTCAGGGATTTTACAGCCCTGCCCTGCTTGGGAGAGAAATTAGGAAACGTGACAGATCATTTCTCAACATTTATGGTTTTGTGTTCAGTCTCACTGCAAAAAGGACATCCCATGAACACCAACACAGCATTGTCAGTGGTCCTAGTGGTCCACTTTCAAGTGGCTATTGATTGATCTTTTAAATAGTTATAGTGACATAAGCCATTACTCCTTTCCAGAATAACGGCTAAGGTATCCCACAGAAACTTTCAGCCTTCAGACACAGAGAAAATTAGCTCCTGTGTCAATAGATACATATCTTCCAGGAAGGATGGTGTAAATCCAGTGAGGACAATGGCTGAATCAAAGATAAAGTGGGTCTTGAGAGGCATTAAGTGCATGACCCTTAAAAAAAGACAGCTTATCCCCAGATCTATAAGCCACAGAGAACAGATAAGCAGAGAGACAGAGAGAGGCAGAGATAGGCAGCAAAAAGAAAGTAGATTGATTTGAAGAATTTGATGGAAAACTATACCAGAAAAAACATGAATGACACTGAATCACAGAGAACTGGCCAAAAGACCACTATAACACACAACTGTAACTGCTGTTGGGTGTATTTATGCAGAAAGTTGTAAGCAGTAGGCACAGATGTGGATACATTTATAATCTAATTTGGTCTTGTTGGGCACATGAGGTTGTTAATATATTGAATTTCCGTAGCAGGTTTATATTGGTGCCTGTATGTATGAAAGGGTAGCTAATGAAATAATCACAGTGAATAATACGTTCATTTAATTTAGCTTTTTCTGCTTCCTAAATATCCACAAACAGCTCACAGACTCATCTGGTGTGTTCACTGGAGCCTGGACTTTGCTACCTTTTATCGAAGTGCTTTACACCACACACGGTCCAAAGAGCCTGAGCACTGCTTCCAACATGGAATATTCCTAGATGACAGGCGATCCGAATCTGTTCCTATTTTAATGTAGTTATATCTTTCCAATTACTTTCTTCTCTATGCACTGACAATCCAGCTCTGTTACACCCCGCCAGGACAGTCATGCAGAGAATATTTCATACAAGATCTTGGGGCAAACTTTCTGAAGTCCTCTCTATAATCAACAGAGAGATAAAAGAAGTGAAGGTCCTCTAAGGGGCAAGTTGGAACAACTAAACAAGGCTCCCGTCTCTCTCCAGTAGTTACAGAGGAAACCTAGGGAGATTAAACTCAGCAGGCTAAAATTAGCCTTTGTGAATATACCCTATAGTCTCATCCTTCTTCCCTGGCTGCATGAGCACACAAATGCTTCTGGAATAAACGCTGGCTGAATAAATTTAAAATTAATTTTAAAGGCTTCTGCGTCTGACATTAAGACATTTGTTTTTAGTAGCGCTCCTGTCAATAGAGCTCAAACGCTGTCGGTGCAGCTGACCGCAAATGGAGACTGTTCTGCTGGGAGACACTTGCACGGTTTTCTCCCATGCCTGGACAGGAGTTGGGGCAGTTGTGTGCATTTCTCCAGCTCTGCAGGTAATCACACCCAACTCTCTACAGCCTGGTTTTATGGTAGATCTATAAAGTCATTGCCATTAGAAAGTCAATGTTTTCTGACAGATGTGACAACAGTAATCATAGCAATTTCCTCTGCTAAGTGTAGGGCAAAACCTGTAGTGTCTCAGGTATTATTTCATGGGAACTGTTAGCACTGATTTATTTGTACCAACTGATCTGTGGTATGTGTACCGGGCTCCTCTTAGTGTTCAACAGGTCTTTTTTGGTTTTTTCCTCTTTTTGTTTTTTTCCCTATGTTTTTGCAACACTAAACCATACTTCTTGCCTCTGCTAAAGGAAACACAATGTTTCTTTATACCATCTCCTCAGATCCAAACATCTCCAAGGCCGTTCGTTACTCATTCTGATTATCTTCAGATCTACCTTCCAACACGGTTCCCAAGCCCAGGCCAGAAGCGGCTAGCTAAAGGGAAGGGGCACCAGCGCTCTCAAAAGTGCTTCCGCACTCTCAGCGGGTGCACTTCGAAAGGAGAACAAAATCACTGAGCACAGAGAAGGCTTAAAAGTGCTGCACACACACACACGGACACGAAAGAGGGGGAAAAAAAGAGAAAAGAAAGAAAAAATAAAGAACATCAGAAAAACAACTTTTTTTTTGCGTTTGCTTTGTAGGTTTTGTTTTCAAAGTACAACTATGAATGTGATCAATAACCGGCTGCTGTGTATTAAATAAGGTCATTCTGTATGCAGTTTAGATTAGAGAGGGAGAGACTGAGAGACAGTAACTCGCTGCTCTGCTAATCCAATAAACCATTTATTCCAGCGCTGATTTTCAAGTGCAATTCTCTTGCTACAGACTCTGCCTGCAGTTCAGGTGTTTTCTTGAGTTCTCTCTTTGTAAAGAAGGCATCATCCAGAATAAAGCACTCGCTTGTTAGCAGCTGCTTTAAGAAATGCACCAAGGTCGCTCCTTCATGTCCCTGTTCAACCCAGCGGCAACTCATAGCTTTAATCATCCAAACCTGCTTAAGTCTACTCTTACTATCATGACCATGACACTGCTCAGGCATCAAGATTCCCCTCTTTGCTGCACCGAGGGACCACGCCGCTTGGCCATGTCAACACTGCTGATAAAACATGAACCTTAACAGATCCCTCTGTTTCTCCTGTGGCTGGGTAAGAGCTTGCTTCTGCCCTCAGTCTTGCTGCCTTCACTCAATTAAAAATCACTTCCAGCAGAACTACTCGATAGTGAAATGACAGGAATACTGAACCTCATCTGTACTTTCTGCCTTTATCCTCTGAGAACCAATTTTAATGCCCAAGGCTTTTGCAGCACTGCAGTGGATAAAGCAAGCAGCTTATCCTCTCTGTGAAGCCCAGGAGTGCAGCAAACAAGGTGACAGGTACCCATGCTCCCTTCACTTTCATAGGTAGGGTATACCCTGTACCTTCTCCACCAGTCTGCCAAGGTTTTAGATGCTGCCTGTAGCTATGGTGCAGAAGAACCAGGACACTTCTTGCTCTCTTTGTCTCTTTGTAACCAACTTCTTCCTTCAAGAACATGATCGTTATCAACAGTGATAAATCAAATGCTCTCAATGGACAAGTGAGAGCACACAACCCCGTCTTTCCTAGGAGCAGGTAAGGAGATAGTTTCTCTGACTGCAACAGCAAGCCAAGTAAGGCAGCGGAAAATAATGTACAGCATTATTAATCAGCAGCCAAGCTGACCTGTGCATTTGATTTGACTCAGAATGTCAGCATGCCATTTCTGTCCTTTACTTGGGGCATGGCATAGCTCAGGGATAAAGTCTGAGTAGGCTACAGACTCATCTCTAGAAACGAAGATGAAGGAGGGTCTCTTCCTGCTGGAACCAACGACAAAACAGCCATTGTCAACAGAGTTTGGAAGTAACCCAACAGAGAGCCCTGCGTGGTAGATGCTGCCCCAGCCAACCCCTAGTGAGACCAAGCTGACAAGAACTGTGGAGTCAGCTCTTCAATTTACACTACAAAGAAAACCAGGTAACACAAGCCCCAGGCTGCAGGGATGGAGGTTGGAGTGGTGGCTGTGGAGGAGATAAAGAACCTCAGGTGCCATCAGAAATTTTTCTTGCAGAAGAGTTATCTTTACTTAACAGTCCTCCTCTTTACATATCCATCTATCTACTAATCTGTTCACTGATAGACCTCCAAAGACCCTTTCCTTAAAATCATGACGTACCTTTGCTGTCCCTCAGCTACCTGCCAGCCATTAGACATGACTTCTCTGTTCCAAAACCCATGCCACGTGCCACACTCAGCAATGATGAGTCCCTCTCTGATCCAGCTGCTCTCTCTAGGAGTTAGTGAGCAGAGTCGGTTTGCTCTCCCTAATCTTTGGGAGGTTACATCAGTCTGGGCTGAAGCCATTTTACCGAAGAGATGAACTTCTAATCTTCCTCTGTAGTAACACACTGCTGCTTCTTGGATCTTTTGTCTCTGCTGCACTGAATGACAAGACAGAGAGACTAAACCAACTGGGGGTTTTCTTTCATTTTGTTTAAATCTGCTTTTGCTTTTTGTTTGCATCTCCAATATCTCTTTGCATTCCTTGCCTGGTTATTGATCACAACCTTGGGTGGTTATTTTTTTCATTCTTTACTTAGATGTATTGATAAGGCATACCCTGCCCGTTCCTTCAGTTTCTTATCTGTTATTCCATCTTTGGATACAAGTTTGTTAAAAACCAGAATGCCAATAACCATGTTGACCTGTCGAAAGAGAAACAACACACAATTTTGTTCTCAAGTAAGTGAGGTCAAACTTGGTAGCACAGAAGGAAAAAAACCCAACATTTGGCAAGTCTCCCAAACCCAGGTAGCACGGTCACACTTCTGCAGGCCACCGCTCCTTCTGTCCCCTCTCCACCCTGTCCCACCTCCCCTGGCCATGCATCAATGAGTTCAAGAGAGCAGAATGCAGCTGGCAGCAGATCGAAGAGGTCTCCATGAACCAGGACAAGACTGTAAAGTGCTCAGATTGCTGTAGGGCTGTTTGAAGCCTGATGCATGCTTGAGGTCTAGCAAGGCAAACTCCAGGTAAAACAATTTTTTCAGAGTAATACAAATAGAAGGTGGCCAATACAGAGGAGAGCAGTGGATTGCCACCGGGTACTTTCAAAAGTGCCTTCTGGAGTCTCTGCTACCAAAGTAGCAGCATTAAGAGGATGGGGTGGTGTGGTGCAGACAACTTGTCATAGTTCTTGCTCGGTGAACCAGCACCACTGCTCTCAAAATAAGAGGTGGAGGGGCACTGGAGCAAGTAGAAACATCAGCTACTATGGTGGAATGTCTTGGGAGATACTGCAGATGGCACAGCACATAGATTAGCCATGTAGTAATTTCCAAAAAAAATGAGTGGATAAGACAACTGTATGCAGTCCTTCGATCTGCTTTGTTAGCGTGACAGCATGGATGTCTGCATCAATCAGGTATAAATATTCACGGTGAAACACAGGTTCTACAGAGCTGAGGTCTTGCAAAGTGATCCTAACCTCCTCGCTGTGCCTTTCTGACTGCATTCACTGCTGCCAGCTGCATCTCTTCTAGAAACCTCATCCAAATCTCATCAACCTCTGAATGTGAACACATTAGTGACACATGAGCACCATCCTCTTCATGAAGGCACAGCGCTGATGGTGGAAAAAAGTGACACTCTCCTGGTTTTGCTGTCAGTGAAACATCTGGTGTTGGTAGAATGATGTTGCAGATGCTCTTTTGCATGTGGCACTTGCAAGGAAATGTTTAAGGCCAAATTCTGAGATATGCAACACGACATGTTTGCTGAGAGTCTTGGTGAGTTTAATAGACCCTTGAGAGGTGGTCCTAAAAGACATCTAGGATGACACCTAACCCAAAGGAAGGGAGATGTCTCCTCATACCAAGCCTCCATCTAATTGCCTAAATCATCCTCAAGAATGCATAATCTTTCTGAGTTTGGACTGCTGGTTTCATCAGGACACGACCCAGCTCATTGATGTGGAGTCCACAGCTAGGAATAAATGGAAGATCTCACAAATAGCAGTTATTTCCTTTTGCATCCGCTGCTGGGTCAGTGGACTACTTTCCACAGCTGCGAGTCCATTTCTAGAGCTCACCACGGTATTGTTTTAGAGAAACAACACTGGCAAGTCAGATGCAGTAACTCAGCCAAGGAGCAGCAGTAAATCAAACCCTAGTTATGTGCTTGGGGAGAGTGAGCACTTTCAATTCACTGATCTTTCTTCACTGTGCTGGAGGCTGGCAAGTGCAAGAGAGACTTCTCTTTAAGGTGCAGCAAGGCAGTAGGAAAGATGGGGTTGAAATGTGACAGGCTGGATTGCTCCTGAGGCTGGCCACAAAACAGTATGTGTCCTCATTCATATATAGCAGGGGAGATGAAAAAGTGCAGCTCTGCAGCTGCAGCCCTGCAATTGTTTTAATAAATAAAAGCTATTTTATCCAGTACATTGATCATCACGATCAGCATCCTGTTCTGCTCTGATCCTGGCTCCATTTCTTTACAAAGTCAGGGATATAACATGGACATGCTTCTAAACATAGCCACTCTTAATGACATGCAGTATAGCTTTACTTCCTTATCTCTGGGATGCTATCCAGAAGCAAAGACACGAACCTGAGATTCAGCCCTTGAGATAGCCAGTCCCTGATGACTGATGACTCTCTGTCCTGACTTCACCATGCCACGAGCCTCTCCCTGCAGTAACCCGTTGCCTTCAACCTACACACAATTATCACCAGGCTGCTTCACCTGAGCTAGGTGAATAAAACTGCTTGCAACAGCTCTGCATTTCAGGTTGCTAGGCTTTTTAAGACTAAAGGTCAAACCTTGGCAGCTGTCCATCGTTAGTGGACTGACTGCAAGTTGCAAATATTGCTGAAGCTGCAGGCCAACCATCTTAAGAATATGATTTTGAGTAAAGACATTCTCCAAACCAAAGGCCTTTTTCCAATGTGCAGAATAATAAGGGAGGGTGTGGAGGAAGACTGTTACCATAGGTAATAGAAAAATCATGTTGATAACAGAACTGAAGTACAGAGATGCTTGAATGCTTGGGAGGAGTGAGCACAAGTCTAGCCTGGACAGGGCTAAGGCATAGGTAACAAGCCCAGCTGTAGCCAAGCCAGCTGTATGTAAAGCCACTTGGGCATCTATATATCATATTTATCAGAGTTTTGGGTGAGAAAGAGCTCAGGCACAGACTGAAGTCCGACCTTGCTCTGTACACCCCTGCACAACGGCAGCTGTATTGTCTCTGGAGCAAACTTGTCCTGAGAGCAGCACAGCTGTGTATCCCCTGTACAGCTGTGGAAGAGTCTGACTGTCCTTATCTTAAGCCAGGAGGACTCTCCCACCTTCGCTGACGTGGTCAACCTGAAATCAGGACAAAGTACATGGAGAAGAGACAGCTGTCCAGTCTTGTGGACAGTGCACACCTGAGAAATGTGTGTTCAACCTCTGGCTCTGCTAAAAGTCACAGTGTGAATTTGGGCAACTTATTGAGCTTCTCTGTTTCCCAAGTTCCCATTTATGAAAAGGCTTTCAATGCTTCTTCTTCTCCTTCTCCTTCCTCAAGTTTCTCAGTGTATATATATACCAACTCAGGCAACATTCACTTCTCACTTTAGCCAGCAATGAGTCAGGTAAATTAGATGTGTGGGGTCTCTCTCTCTAGGTACTGAATAGAGACAGACACGCTCAGAGATGATTTACCACTTCCTAAAATGAGCTGTATGAATCATCATTTACAGATGTTGACCTCTCTGTAAGGACATCTCCATTTCCAGCTTTGATGGTGAGTGAAAACTGAGATGCTAAATGGAAGTAAGCTCGTATGTTTTTCTCACACTCTAAAAATGCTAAGGAAAGCCAAAGGATTACTTCCCTTGCTGTTGGCACAACAAAAACAAGATGGCTTGAGGCAGCAGATTGACCCTCTCTTCTCTGGGCACTACCAAAGCTCCCTCTCTCCTAATCACTGCTGTCTATTGAGCGTTCAAACCACTGGGCCAGAGCTATCAGCTGTTATGCTGTTGGGGCAAAGAGTTAGTTAATCTGAAAGCACTAAGCCACTTAATGCTCCTGTCAATTATCCCAGCTATAAAGAAGACTCTGACCCCCATCAGCTACATTACTGAGAGAAATCCAACTATCACATGCCTACAGAGATCTAATGACTGGCTGGCATGAACATCTGCTTATCCTCCCTCTGCTGACTGCTATCTGAAGGCTCAACTATGTGTTGCAGCCCTACGCTAAAGAAAGACCCTAACTGATACAAGCTTTGCTTTGTTATAGAGGAGGGGCAAGTGTTGGCTTGTCTCTTTGTCATCGTGATGAAACGATAGCACCAAGGTGGTTTGATGTGCAATGACAGCAGTGAGAATAGAGGCAGCAAGAGCTTTTGTGTGGTTATTCTCCTGTAAGCCTGCTCCTCTTGTGGGGCAGTTAACCCCCTAGGCACTGCACAAAACCAAAGCCTGATTTGAAAAACAAATTGTAATTGTCAACGACCTCATTCCTATGGGACCCTACAGGGCACTTGAGCCTTAGAGGACATACAGCTCCTCCACTGGATAAAACACTGGGCTGGAGAGAAAGTGCAGACTGTCAATTACATGTAGGGGCTCAAATGTGGCATTAAACCCATCTGAAATTGCTGCAGAAGGGATTTCCTAGAGCACCAGAAGTTCTCAAGTTCTTTGAATCCTGACAGTCAAGATTTCTCATGGCCACTGAAGCTTCGACAGCAGGGAAACTTGATGAAAGGTATGTCTCTCTTGAGTGACACCTTCAACTCAAGTAATAACTGTCCAAGACTGGCTTTGGTGCTTTGTTGGAGCCAAGGGTGGGGGGACAGTAGAACAGACTCCCACCATGCATGAGCTGGTGGGACAGAGTTTAGGAATGTTTGCGTTAACCGTGCCATCTCTTTGAACCAGAAGCAAACATGACATTTTTAGGGTCTCAAAGGCATTGATTTGAACACCTTCGTTTCACCTGCAAACAAGGAAGTTGCTCACATGCACTGGTCATCTGAGACAGACCAGGAATAAATGCTGGCTGTGGAGGCACCAGTAACAGCCACTTCTGCAGGAGTTAATGTCAGAGTTTTCCACCATCATCCTGCACTTCCAACCAGATAGGGCAAAACCAAGGTAAAGCATTAATCAGATGTCTAGGGGACTCCAGAGAGGACAGAGGTGGAAGGCTGAGAGCCGAGGCATACCATATTTCAGAACCAAACCCATCCCAGATTGCTGGCTTCTAACATTTTGATCATTATTCCTGAAGGAGAAAGCTATTCAAAACATGAGTGGAAATAAAGAGGGGCATTCTCGGGTTAAAAGAACAAGGAAAGTGATATAAGATAAAGAGAAAATTAAAAAAAAAAAAAAAAAGCTTTCAGCCAAGCTTAAATACCAAAACGACAGCAGCCGCCGGTCCCACGAAGGCATAGAGAAGTCCTCCCTCCAACGACAGCCAGCAGCTGGAAAATGAAGAGAGAAAATAAAGTTACCCAGTGGCTAGCATCACTGACAGGCACATGTTTGCTTCTTCTCTTTGTCTGCAGAGTTCATCTTGGGAGGTGATACCCCATGGCAAAAAAGTCTCAATCAAGTTTTGCTTCCCATTTCTCCTCAACTTGCATAAAAGCTCATTTGCCTGGGGGTCTGCCTGCAGAATGGCATTTGATTGTTGACAGAGGAATGCATGCAAAATTAATGATAGTGCTCTGTTTCAGATCAGGTCCTGGAAGAAGTTGCATCACTTTGCTGGCAAGATGATGCTTTTGTCCTGCTCACTCAGGCAATTGTCCCTCACTCATTTGCTAACCACAGTGCCTGCCAGGGGTTCAGGTCCAGGAGTACCGTACGTTTCTTCTCCTGGATCCTCCCTTTGAGCTTGCTGCCATGGGGAAATTTTACAACACAGTAGCGAGGTGGGAATTCACAGCACTCCTTAAGTGGATGCTCTTAAGGAATGAGCTGAACATGAGGTGTGTGGTGCCTCTTCTGGAAAGCAGCTTGCTCCTTCTCTCTCACACCATCCAATCTGAGAAGGACTTCTGCTTTCTCCGCTGAGCACATGTGGAATTTAGGGTCCTAAACTGCCTGACACCTACACAAACTGAAGGGGTTCTTCTGACTAAATGTTACTGTCTGCACTATTGGTGCCTACTCCAGCCCAGTCACTCTTGATGCCATTTCTACTCAGCAGAGATCCAACCAAAAGAGTCCAAGATAAGGTATCTACATTCAGTCAGATGAATCACATCCTGAACTCCACTGACTGCCTTGACCAGATCTTCACCATCCAAGTAAGCAGTGTGCCTAACCCAGATGGAGACATCATAGAATCATAGAATGGTTCAGGTTGGAAGGGACCTTAAAGATCATCCAGTTCCAATCCCCCTGCCATGGGGGGGGATTGGTAGAGTAGACCAGCTTGCTTGTAGCCCCCTTTAGGTACTGGAAGGCTGCTCTGAGGTCTCCCTGGCGCCTTCTCTTCTCCAGGCTGAACAACCCCAACTCTCTCAGCCTGTCTTCATAGGAAGGTTCTCCAGCCCTCTGATCCTCTTCGTGGCCTCCTCTGGACTCAATCCAACAGGTCCATGTCCTTCTTGTGTTGGGGGCCCCAGAGCTGAATGCACAACTCCAGGTGGGGTCTCACGAGAGTAGAGTAGAGGCGAGGAGAATCCCCTTCCTCAATCTGCTGGCCATGCTTCTTTTGATGTAGCCCAGGATACAGTTGGCTTTCTGGGCTGCAAGCACACATTGCTTGGTCATGTTGAGCTTCTCATCAACCTGCACTCCCAAGTCCTTCTCCTCAGGGCTGCTCTCAATCCATTCTCTGCCCAGCCTGTATTTGTGCTTGTAATTGCCCCGAGCCATGTGCAGGACCTTGCACTTGGCCTTGTTGAACTTCATGAGGTTTGCACAGGCCCACCTCTCAAGCCTGTCAAGGCCCTTCTGTGTGGCATCCCTTCCCTCCAAGGTGTTGATCACACCACACAGCTTGGTGTCATTGGCAAACTTGCTGAGGGTGCACCCAATCACACTGTCCATGTTACCAACAAAGATGTTAACATTGGTCCTAATACCGACCCCTGAGGAACATCACTTATCACCAGATTTCACTTGGATGTCGAGTCGTTGACCACAACTCTTTCAGTATGACCTTTCAGTCAATTTCTTACCCATTGAGTGGTCCATCCATCAAATCCGTGTCTCTCCAATTAAGGACAAGGATGTTGTGGGGGACACTGTCAAATGCTTTGCACAAGTCCAGGGAGATAACATCAGTTGCTCTTCCCTTATCCACCAATGCTGTAAACCCATCACAGAAGGCCACCAAATTTGTCAGGCACAATTTGCCCTTAGCGAAGCCACGCTGGTTGTCACCAATCATCTCCTTATTTTCCATGCACGTATGCATAGTTTCCAGGAGGATCTGCTCCATGATCTTGCCGGGCACAGAGGTGAGACTCACTGATCTGTAGTTCCCTGGGGCTTCTTTTCCCTTTTTCAAAATGAGGGTTACGTTTCCCCTTTTCCCATCAGTGGGAACTTCCCCAGACTGCCATGACTTCTCAAATATGATGGATAGTGGCTTAGCCACTTCATCTGTCCGTTTCCTCAGGACTCGCAGATGCATCTCATCGGGTCCCATGGACTTGTGCAGCTTCAGGTTCCTTAGATGGTCTCAAACTTGATTTTCTCCTATCATGGGCAGTTCTTCATTCTCCCAGTCCCTTCCTTTGCCTTCTGAGACTTGGGCAGTGAGACTGGAGCACTTGCTGGTGAAGACTGAGGCAAAAAAAGTCATTCTCAGTCTTCTCTGTACCTCAGGTAACTAAATCTCCCATTTCCTTCCGGTGACGGCCCACACTTTCCCTAGTCTTCCTTTTACCACCAATGTACCTATAGAAGCTTTTATTGTTGCCCTTGATGTCCCGGATTTAATTCTGTCAGGGCTTTAGCTTTCCTAACCTGATCCTTGGCTGCTTGGACAACTTCTCCGTATTCCTCCCACGGTACCCGTCCTTGCTTCCACCCTCTGTAGGCTTCCTTTTTGTGTTTGAGTTTGTTGAGGAGCTTCTTGTTTATCCATGCAGGCCTCCTAGCATGGTGTTTATGCCCGACTTCTTGGTTGGGATGCATCACTCCTGAGCTGGAGGAGGTGATACTTGAATATTAACCAGCTTTCTTGGGCCCCTCTTCCCTCCAGGGCTTTATCCCACACTACTCTACCAAGCAGCTCCCTGAAGAGGCCAAAATCTGCTCTTCTGAAGTCCAGGCTAGTGAGTTTGCTGTGCACCCTCCTCGCTGCCCTAAGGATCTTGAACTCCACCATTTCATGCTCACTGGAGCCAAGGCTGCCCTTGAGCTTCACATTCCCCACCAGCCCCTCCTTGTTGATAAGAACAAGGTCCAGCATAGCACCTCTTCTTGTTGGCTCTTCTGTCACTTGGAGAAGGAAGTTATCATCAACACATTCCAGGAGCCACCTGGATTGCTTATGCTCTGCTGTGTTGTACCTCCAATAGATATTGGTGTGGTTGAAGTCCCCCATGAGGACCAGGACTTGTGAATGTGAGGCTGTTCCTATCTGTCTATAGAGGGCCTCATCTGCTCAGTCTTCCTGGTCAGGTGGTCTGTAGCAGACCTCCAGTATAATGTCACCTGTCCCTGCCTTCCCTTTAATCCTGACCCATAAGCTCTCGGTTGGCTCCTCATCCATCCCCAGGCAGAGCCCCATGCACTCCAGCTGGTCTTTGACACAGAGGATGAGACTCCCTCCTTGTCTTCCCTCTCTGTCCTTCCTAAAGAGCCTGTATCCTTCCATTCCAACACTCCGGTGGTAGGAGCCATCCCACCACATCTCCGTCATACTCATAAAGTCATAGCCCTGCAGGCATGTGCTTGTTTCTGACTCCTCTTGTTTATTGCCCGTGCTACGAGCATTTGCATAGAGGCACTTTAAGCTGAACCTAAGATGAAGCTGACTTACTGGGGAGTGGCTGGGATTACTTTGTGCTGCTTTTCAGGTGCTCCTCTGCTGACCTGTGATCCTTATCCAGGCTCTGGGCATCTGCTGCTAGCACTGGCATCAAACTGGTAGGAGTGGGATGGATTGAGGTTCCTCTCCCCCAGTAACTTTAGTTTAAAGTCCTCATAGTTAATTGGAGTGCAGGATGAATCCTATCTCTCATGTAAACAGTATGAATATGCTCCAGGTGTCCCCACAGAGCTTCTACTGCACCGTACATTCACACGCAGATCTTACTGCACACCGACATCCCCATACTGACAAACTTGGTGTAAAAAAACAAGCAAAGAGAGGCAGGGGAAATCTCACCCTGCTCCCATCCTCAGAGCTGAGCATCACAGGGTATCTGCATCGGGATTTTCAGGTTTGACCGTAAAGTCAGGAAGGAAACATTTTTCTCACTGTGAGAGTGACCAAGCACTAGCAAAGGATGAGCAGAGGGGCTGTGGATTCTCCATCCTTGGAGACATTCAAAAGCAGTCTGGGCATGGTCCTGGGCAGTCAACTTTAGGTGACCCTGCTTGAGCAGCAGGGTGGCTGGACCACACGGCTTCCAGAGATCCCTTCCCACCTCAACCAGTCTGTGACTCTGCAACAGTCGTGAACAGTTACAGCAGCACTGGAGCTGAAATTTCTCTTTTGTGGGGAATCCAGCAATTCAGAGCACGAACACATAAGCTAGATACTTCGGGGCAAGAGAGGATGCAAATTTACACAGTGTCAGCAACCCCACGGAAAGT
Organism: Cariama cristata; assembly: GCF_000690535.1. NCBI lineage: Eukaryota > Metazoa > Chordata > Aves > Cariamiformes > Cariamidae > Cariama > Cariama cristata. Next base: position 41,697 of record NW_009622458.1, on the reverse strand, counting down.
TTGCGTGCTTTGACATTGGAGGACCCTGGAGAAAATGTGCAATGAAGTAATCCTGTTTCAGCACTAAACTACCGTGCATTTACCACAGGAGAAGAGCAGGCAACCACAATGGAGCGAGGACTTTCTCAAAGCTCTTAACCCAGCTAACCCTGCAGTAATTCAGTTACGTGCCTGTACTCTCAGCAATACGGTTTCATTCTGCATCAGAAGCAAACCAATGCTGCCTTTCAGAGTCTCCCAGGAAACAAAGCCTTCTCAGAAACATTTCAATTTTGTTGATCGGTCTCATATGTTTTTGTATCTATTCTGACTCGAAAAAATGTTATTTTTTCTCCCCAAAACACAGAACATTTGGGAAAAGAAAAAAAAAAAAAAAGTATTACAAACTGAAAATTGAAAGCAGGACATTCTGTTTTTTCTCTGAGGCCTGAGTCTTATTTATTTCTAAATTAAACCTGTAATGAGTTAATTTAATCAATTCTGATTTCTTCCTGATAGCAAGTTGCTCTGTCACAAACTGTCTGAGCAGCTGTAATAATAAAATGAATAATCAGCTAGGGAGGGAGGGAATAAGAATGAAGCTTTGGAGGGCTGCAACTTCCCTAAATGCAAGGAGAGGGCAGGGGGAGCCAGGAGGGCTCCCAAATCTCAGTCCTTGCCCAGACCTTTTTCTCCAACACTCCATCTTTATTTTGAGACCATTTTTTCCAGGGTCTCTTCCAACCGCTAGCTCAGCCGAAGAAAGGAGCTGACAGTCCTGCACTCCAATTAGCGATGAGGACTTGGTGCAACGAGAGCTTTCGTTCATGTCAGGTCCCTGGCAGCCCCTCTTCCCCTCTGAGCATCAGGCTTTCTGAAGGCGTGTTCACACATCACCAAGCACTGGTCCTTATCCCTTCTGACTGCCTGACCTCCCTGCCACAGCGCTTAATCGAAGCTTTTCCAAGACTGTCAGAGGTGGTGGCTGACAACAAGGGAAGGGAAAGGGTGAAGTGATATCCGAGAAGGGGAACTGACAGCAAACTCCAGCAATATATTAGTGTCGTGGAGACGCTTTTAGTATTGTGCCTACAAGGCACAGAAATATTTGCATTTCACTAAGAGGTTCCCCAGTACTTGCCAAGGGATCTCTTCACAGATCTCTTAAATAAAATTACCACTGGAAGGGAGTAAGTGAATCGTTTAACATTGCTCAGCAACTCCAGACTACTATTTCTAAGCAGTGCTTCCCTGACTGACAGCAGCTCTTGTGTTCAATGCGAAAGACCTCTTTGCAAAACATTTGATCCTTTTGTGAATCTGCCACAGCAAAGATGTGAGATGGATGGCTTTTGTCTTGGTCCTGAGAAGAGCTGACTTTCACCGAGACCTTCTTGACTACACCGTACAGCTCTGCCAGCAACAGTTCTCACCTCGATCATGTGCAAAATTAAGCAGTCCCAGCGCAAGTGCCAGTATATTTGTATAACCGTATCCTGGGCTGCATCACAAGCAGCATGGCCAGCAGGACAAGGGAGGGCATTCTGCCCCTCTGCTCCGCTCTGGTGAGACCCCCCTGCAGTACTGCCTTCAGCTCTGGGGTCCTCAGCACAAGAAGGACATGGACCTGTTGGAGCGAGTCCAGAGGAGGCCACGGAGATGATCCGAGGGCTGGAGCACCTCTGCTGTGAGGACAGGCTGGGAGAGTTGGGGTTGTTCAGCCTGGAGAAGAGAAGGCTCCGGGCAGACCTTAGAGCAGCCTTCCCGTACCTAAAGGGGCTACAAGAAAGCTGGGGAGGGACTTTAGACAAGGGCATGGAGTGACAGGACAAGGGGCAATGGTTTTAAACTGGAAGAGGGGGGATTTAGGTGAGATATCAGGAAGAAATTCTTCCCGGTGAGGGTGGTGAGGCAGTGGCAGAGGTTGCCCAGAGAAGCTGTGGCTGCCCCATCCCTGGAAGTGTTCAAGGCCAGGTTGGATGGGGCTGTGAGCAACCTGGTCTGGTGGGAGGTGTCCATGCCCCTGGCAGGAGGATCGACCTTTAAGGTCCCTTCCAATCAAACCATTCTATAATTCTATGATTCTATGATAACTAAGACTACAGTTAGGAATCAAGACTGTCCCACCAGTATTAATTTAGGGATTAACACAGAAGCTGCTGAGATACCTGTGGGTGACAGAAGCCTTGATGCAATGGTACACAAGGACCCCTGGAAATTTGCTGTGTCTTGGCACTGCTCTCAGAAAAATTTTTGTGGACTCTCTTGTGGGGAAGGATATGAGTTCCCAGGTACCAATAGCACAACCTCAATTACTCAGTTCAAGCTTTAGGAAGCAGTTTGTCAAGATTTGGAGGTCCAGAGTCAGTCCCTGGAGTACCAGCTAAAAGAAGAGTTATTATTCAGGCATTCAGCCTAATACAAGGAGGTGAGCAGTGGCGGGTCCTGTAGACCTCCATTATGTCTTAGACTTTCTTTGAGACTGGACGCTACTCCAGCAGTTCTCCAAAAACAACTGCAAAATCTCCTTTCAAATGCTGTTGAGATAAGAAAAAGGAAAAATCTCCTTGCATCCTCCTCCCCTCATTGCAGATGGAGAGTTCATAGAACTCCAGAAGAAGAGTCTTGAGCAATAAAAGCCTCTGAGTGAATGGCTGCTGGGGAATTGCCACTCAGAAAACAACAGAGACACAGTCCAAATTCTGCAGTACATACTCAATTTTTAATTTGAACCTCTCTCTCCCTTGTCATCTAACCACTTGGTGGCCCAGACTGGGCAGCTAAAGGTTAAATACTAAATATTACCTACAACCTTCCCACACTTAGCGCTGTCTCTGATCTCTCTGCTTTACAGCTTGGAGACATGGCCAACCTTTCGACTGCTACCACATCTTGATGGGGCAGGCCTCCGTACCGATGCTCAGTTGTGTTTTTAACGTTACAGAATAACTTCATCCCACGTACAAAAGAAAAAGACAGGACAAAGCTGAGTGAAATCTTGCTTAGGGCCTAGGTAGACCACCCTGTTGGAGCTTCCTCTCTTAACTTGTTCCACTGCAGTTGGCCACCTTGGCATATCCTGCAGATGAACAGTTTCAGTCATTGTGACACAGGGACATGTTGCGCATCTCACACACTCGCCCTTCCACCAGCTTTGCCTTTGGAGTCTGTAACACCAAGATTAGCACTGCAGGGACTTCAACAGTTGCAGCTGTCCCCAAAATGCTCTCATGATCATGTCCCATAGATGGATGTTAGTTTTTTTTTAACACTGTGAGTGAGATGAGAAAAAAAATGATGTTGAGTGTCAAGTCCTGTGCTCAGCTAAATATTAGAGCTCTGCTTTGTCTTAATGCCCATCTCCACAAGAAAACCAATGGGTGCTAATGCACTGCTCTCAGGATACAGAAATTGCAGGGTTGGAAGAAGCTTTGAAAGACACTGTGAAGTCCCTTGTGGTGTATCACGTCAGCTCTTGTCTCCTGCTTCACAGGAGGGACGTGTTGTGGCTAATGTCTTTCCTTCCTTCTGCAAGATGGAAACACTGTGCCTTGAAAGTCTGCCACTGCCAATTTGAAATGCCCTGTGCGTGCCCTATACTAACTAGAGACAAAACTAAACCAGGTCCTGAGCTCTAGCTCCAAGTTTTTCAACTACCTCACACATTTCTGCAATGGCCAGAAACAAACATCCTGGGACAAGCTTTGATCCAAGTCTGTATTCTGTTTACAGGCCTTTAGCATTAGATAGTGTTAAATCTAGGTCTGAACAACTTCAGGTTTTGGAGTTCAGCTATGAAATTACTGCTATGTAACGTTGACTTTGCTCTAGAGGAGCGGTAAAACAAAGGGCCTCCCCATACATAAATGTACGAGAGCTTTTATGCCTTTCGAGCAGGAAAACAGGGATAAGTGTGAACACACTGCAGTCTGTCGGGGCACTCTGCCTAGCTTGGTTCACATGAATATTCATTTCATGTTTTAAAATGCATCAGTGTGCAAATGTAACTCTCGTTACAGCGATGCTCAACACCATTTTACGCTCGGCATCATGGCTCATGAACCTACCACGCCATCCACCTGGTGCAGCAGTGTGCATCCACTTGCCCCTCGCTACACGGAGGCAGGGCAAGGACCGCTTAACCAGCGCCCATGGTGACACCCACGCTGCTTGGGGCAGAGATGTTAGCTTGAGTGTGTGATGGCAAGTTAGCTCTGTTTAGCTCTGGCTCTCAGTAAAGCCAACAGCAGG
>NW_009622458.1:22447-37454 GCF_000690535.1 Cariama cristata | reverse complement strand
ACAAGACAGCAGTGTTAGGAATGTCTGATGGGCTCTGTGGTTGAGAGGAATTGTTGCTCCTCTCACGACTTCGCTGGGACTCACCAGCTTTACCATGTACCGGGCTGGAATGTGGAAGGGAGATGAAAGGAGGACCAAACTGGACTTACCAGGGTGTGAAGCCCCCCTGCTATTTTAGTGACAAGCACCCTAACAGCAGAGCTAGGAAATGGTGTCATTTGCGCTGCAGCTCCTGCTGGGAGCACAGCATCCCCTGCCATCCCCCGGGGCAGCCAGCCAGCCTGCCAGGCAGGGAGACAGGCAGCATCCAAGGGCTGGATGCAAGGAGTGACAGAGTCTTTAGGGCCGAAAGGAGTCAGAGGATTAGCAGCAAAAGGAGGACAGTCGGTGTGGTTAAGCATGCCCTGGGAATGATGGAAAGTCAGCTCAGCCTGTTGGCCACCTCGCCGGTGTGCCAATCTGAGAGCAAAGCAGGAGTCCAGCAGGTTTTGTCATGCGTTGACACCCTTTTGGCTGCAGTCTGGGAGGGCTTTGCTCTGGGGCAGGGTGATGTTGGCACACAGTGGTCCAGGGCAGTGAAATAGGGTGTGCTTTCCTGCACGTTCCTCGCTTTCCCGCCCAGGCTCTTTTGTGTGGTCAACGTTGACCGCAAAACTCTGTGGTGGCCCTTGAGCATTAATGGGGAAGGAGCTACTGAGCTTTTTTGTATCAATTCCCGTCAGTCTATAAAAAGGAAAGGAAGCAGAAATATTTAGGACCTTCCTCCAATTCCCCTGATGCCTGTTCATTATGAATTGTTCTCATGGACTTGCACGGAGTAAAGTACCAAAAACAGCAGACCCATAGAAAAGCTAAAGGGCATCTGGGATCTCAGCTGCACTTCCGAAAGCCAGGCTGTGTGTTGTCCTCTTCTGAGTCATACAACAAACACTGGATCCTTCTCCACCAGGACGCACTGAAGCCAAGTTACCTGAGCTGGTGTAGGCAAGTCAGGACCAAAAGGTACAGCCAATGCATCCTGATGCCAGCACAGGTTTCAGGAATTGGATCTATGGATTTGTATTTGACAAACCCATCTTCCTGAGCCCTCTGTGTTGTATAGTAATTTAGACTGCAGTAATTTAGACTGCAAAGCAAATGGAGAATGCTGCTGTGTTGTTTTAATACTCTCCTGCAATCAAAATGCAAACCCTGGACCATTTGGTCGTGGGTGTGCAGAATACAGTGGGAACTGAGAAAGAGCAGGGATTCCACGTGACATTTTCTCAGTGGACCTATCGAATCCTTATCTGTTGCTGGCCACATCTCCAGCTTTTGTCTTAAATGTTGCTCATGTGGGATGCAAACCACTGGCCAGGAAGGCTCTGGATAATGATGGGCTGCAGTAGGGAAGGGTCTGATTTATTACTACATAAAATATTATCCTTTGGCTGCCACTATGCATAAAATTTCTAAGCTATCCTTTTCACAACACAGTGAAAAAATAACACTTTTTCTTTTTTTCTTTTTTAAGTTGTATTAATGCTCAGCTCTGAGTGATTCCAGCCTTGCCTTAATAAATTTTTTACCTCTGCACAGTCTTATTACCCTGCCGTCCTTCCCCAATAAATGCAAATAAAAGTTTCTTAAAGGTAAATCCCATGGAATTCAGAAAACAGGCGAATTCAGATTGCTTTCAAAACCTTGGTCGGAAAAACTTATGCTCATTCTGGTGCCTAAAACAGAGCTGAGCTATTTGGAAAACCTGGGATCAATCAAGCAAATCATTAAATAGATAAATGCAAAAGCTAATTTTTAAACATCCTAAGCTTTAAATATTCCACATTTCCCCCTAAAAAATAAATTTAAGAAAACTCTAAGTAGGAGGTAATTAGATCAAAGCAATGTTGTATATGCAACAGTCAAATCTAACTAGTTCCTATGAACTTGTTTTCAAAGGAATACACAATCCATCCTGGCTAGCTGATGGCATGAGGAGGCAGGATGGCTCCTTCCTCTCCCATCATCCCTGCTTCTCTCTGCCATGGGCAGCACACCAGAATTGAGCTCCTACCCTGGCTCCTGTGGGTCAGTGACTGGATTTTGACAAAAAGAAGGGTGAGACAGGAAGAAAAAGGAGGAAGAGCTCCTTTACTCACTAGTTCACGGTGCCGTACCCCTTGGCTTTAGTAAATCCCACAGAAATGGCAACCACCAAGGCAGGGAGCCCTACAGAAATGAAACAAGAGAAAATTGGTCATTTAAGCGTATGTGCAGCTTTTCTCCCACTCAACTGCATAATATATCCCATTCTTCCCAGTGTTATTCTAGTACCATCTGTCCCAGCCTGGGTCTTTGACAGAAACTGAATTCAGGACCTTCAGAGCCAAAAGCATGAACCCTTGTTACCCCTGCTAATGAAGTAAATGCCATCAGCTGTAATCAGCTCATATCCTGCTGTGGTCTCAGCAGTTGTGTGGCGACTGGCAGTACATGCAGATGAATAAAATATATTTATTTTAGTCTTAGGCACAGAAGTTGGTCAGGAATATATAAGGGTGTCTCCTGAAGACAGAATATTCAGCCACAACCCAACTCAAAGAAGCCAGCAAGGAGGAGATTAAGGGCTATGTTTGCTCTTAACATAATGTATGATGAACAACCCAGGTTCAAATCTTGCCTCAAATGATACAGAAAAGGAAATGGAAACTGAGTACCCCCTATTCCAAACAGGTCCCCTAAGTGCTGGGCCATCATCTATAACAGAGCAGGTCCCTCTGAACAACGATGGAAAAGAGCATCAGAACATCAGGTCTGTATGCAAACCAGGATACTTCTCTTGCCAGAGACCTGCTCCCTTTTTGTGTCCAAAAGGGGAATAACCCAAGAGAAACCAACAGCCCTTGAGAAGACATACTTCATTACGAGTGTTGCAAAGGATAAGCAAGTTGGTCTGTGGCTGAGACACCACAATGTACAAAGTAAAACCTCTCTTCAGAGCGTCATGAGCTAATGATGCCAGCACGGGATGTCATTTCAGGTACATAAGGGGGTGAAGCTATGGCCTTGATCTTACTGCTAGAAGCTCCCATAAAATTAGAAGGAGGAGTATAAAGAAAACATGCTGGTTATTGTGCAACTTGCTGGTTATTGGCCTAAATCTCCTAAAAAGTTCCAAAACTGTTAGGTCCTTGAATGCCTAGGCGCAATCAGAACTAGCAAAAGACCCTACATCTTGCTAATAGTCTTCTGATCCTTCTTATCCCTGCCACAATAAACTGCTCAAGGAACTACGGAGGAGATTGGGTACTTTTCTGGTTCACTAGCCCCAGCCCAGCTCTACCCTTTCCCTAAAGAAATGCCTGGATATCAGTTAGTAACATCTGGTTCTTCAGCCACGGAGATCTCCATGTGGCTTTTTATAGCCCTCCTCCTTGTGACATGCTGAATTAAGCTGTCTCAATGCTAAAGATGGGCAAATCCCATTAAGAATTAGCAGGATCAGTAGCCAGCTAGGATTATTGCCTCTTGACAAGACCCTAATCTGTGTGCGTAGAGGTCACGGCAGGTGGCTGCAGAAGACGCTGTAGATCGAAGGGATGTGCAGACACAGCATCCAAACAATAACCCTGCTAGCAAGGTGATCACTCAGCAATACAAATCGTCACAAGATTGATTAATAGTGAGGGTCTGCAGCGAGCTGGGAGGTATAAGGGCAAGTTGAGTTGGCTGGAATATACAGCATTTGAGAGTTATGATAAAGGGAAGTGTTTCTCTTCCCATATGAGATTTCCAAGCACAGCTCACAATTGATCAGTCCAAAACCCCAAAACCAACAGGCAGCGGGTTTAAAAGATGTATCTTTTTTTCTTTTGTTGTCTTTTTTTTTTAATTTTTTTTTTTTTTCTTAATTGACTATTGTTTCTCTTGCTAAGCCTCCTTCACACTTCATCTGGATGTATCCTGGGTGCTGTATTCACTACAATGCCATCAATATGGCATCCTATGGCAAGCACACCAAGAAACCACATGTGAAAGGACTTTTTCAGGAGTATAGCTTGATGCAAGAGGACCCGTGAAAGAGGAAAGTTGGCTAAGACTCCATCAAAAATAGCAACTTGTTCTTCACAAAGTGCTTCTCTTAGATGTGATAATTATGCAAAAGTACAGACTCAGGCTGTGAACTCATCAGCTTGAACTTGTCAGCTTACAGGGATTGGCTTGTACCAAGTCTGGTTAGGAGTCTCAGCTTGTGCTGAAAATGGATTTGTACAAGCAGCACTTACTGAAGGTGGTAGCTATGCCATGGTAGCTAAGCTAAAAAGCATTGTAATGAGGGGTGCTGTATTCCTCTGTTAATGGTCTAATCACAGATGTGATTAGATTGAAAAAAAAATATAAACTTTTGATTTATTTTTTGATTATTTGCAAGAAAGTTATTCCTAACTGGTTTGTTCCATATTCTGTGCGTGGTTTGTATCAGCCTTCTACGCAGTCACTCATGCTACGTAGTCACTGTCAAGGTTTTGGGGGCTTTCTGCAGAAAGTGAATTTTACATTTACAATTCCACATAAATGTGTTAGAAACCTGTTTCGAGGAGTTTTGTATTGCCCGTTCAGGGGAGAATCAGGTCATGCGTTCATCATGTCCCACTAGAAAAGGTTGTTTGTTAATAATTACCAAAAGCTCTAACTGTTATGAACAACTGAAGACTCACTCAGAGTCTGAGCTATGGTAGCATTAAAAATCCAGTTGTGGAAACTATGACATGGTCATAAAAAGACTGACAAAATTCTTTCTTCTTTACTGGGGCTAAATATGATGACTGAATTGTTTCTAGGGAACAATTTGTCTGTCTATTCTAAATAATAATTAAAAAAAATTCTAATTGCTAAAAACTCTTTTCTGGAAAAGCAAAGTTGCATACCCAAGAGGAGAACAAAAAAGCAGGGAACAAACCTCACTGCTGATAAAAACCATTGTAGCTTCAATGAGCTACAGCTGACAGCAGCTGAGAACTTGGCAAAGATGTCTAGAACAAGGGCTTTGAGAAATGCTAATACGCAAAGGGGGAAAAGGGGGAGAATCAGCCCATGACAAAGTGAATTGTGCTAATTATTTCAGATTATGCTCTTTAAAACATATTTTCAGCCTCCTTCCTCTTAGAAGTGCCATTAATCCCAGCTCTACAGCTGAAGTCTAGCAGGATGCTAAATATCAGAAATTCCCTTGCTGCCTTAATAGGCAAGAGTGTTCCTCTTTTCTTGTCCTAACCTATTCCAAATGGTTATTATGCATCATTTATCAGCCAGGGCATCCTAGCTCAGAGATGACTACATTTTACTAATTATGCTTCTACACATGTAGGGTGTTGTTTTGTTGTTTTTTTTTTTTAATCTGTACAGACTACAAATGTGAACGTCGCTCATCCAAAATTCCCTTGGCTAACACGCCCATCTGTCCCAGCTTTTACAAATCAGAAAAATCCCTTTTTTATTACCTAGAAAAGCTATTAGTCTGTTGCATTTGATATCCCTGATGTTCCTTGAGTCACAGTGTTTGTGCATGCAGCTTGTGCTTTGCATGTATGTGCCTACGCTCCTGCTACACACAACCACTATATTTCAACAACACAATTTATTTTCTATCGTAAGCAAAGGCCAGGAATGAAAACTTAAAGGGATGCAGGTGCTGGAACGAGGATGGCTCTTGATGTGCCAGAATAAATCACATCAGGGCGCTTCGTAAGCATCAGAAATATCTCGCCTGGGGTGAAATGCTAGACTTCAGTGGTAAAACGAGACACTAATACAGCTCAGATGCACAATGCGTTCTCTCTCTTTCTCTTTTTTGCCTGCTCGCTGTTGAGCAACTTTTTGTTCAGTTGCTCCTTTCAAACGCATGCTTGTTATTGCTTTGAAAGTCCAGGTTATGGGTTTGCGTTTGTTTTCTACTACAGAACGCATCATTTAAGGCTAATAAATTAAACATACAGAAGAGGCAGAGAGAGAAAAATTAGTTACAAGCATCTGTACCAGTCTCATAGTTTATTTGTCTACGAAAGGCCCTGCTGCCATGGAGACGGGATTTCAGAGCTTGCTTCACTCCGGGTTGCACATGGAAGGACACAGCGAGAGACAGAAAAGGAGAAAGCAAGAAAGAGACCCAAATCCAGGAGAAACCACCCCCAGTACACCCTCTGAAAACTCAACCCTCCTTGACTCATCTATTTTGTGTGACCCTTGGATACGCTGGGCAGTAGGTGGGATTTATGGCTCTTGCAATTTTTAACCATTTCAGCCCTTCTTGACACCCCCGAATGGGTTGCAAGCACGCTCTGCCAAGCCTTTTGCAGAGCATCAGTCCCACTTGTAGGCCAGACCCTCTCTGCTCTGCATCCTGTGAGGGCAACAGCGCTTCCCCTCCACCCCATGGGAGCTGCTCTGCAGACCCAAGGTCCTCACCCCATCCAAGACACAAGAAGCGCTTGCGGATGATGCGGTTCCGTAACCGGCCCGTCACGGCCATGTAGGACTGCCAAGCCTCGGTCAGCACCCAGCAGAAAGAGGAGAGGAAGAAGAAGTGCAAGAAAGCCGCCACCAGCGTGCATATCACCTGGAGAGAGGAGGAAAGGAGGACACGTGAGAGGAGCAGAAGGCGGAGAGGGAAGCGTGTAGGAGAGCAGAAGGCGCAGGGAGATGCTTCCAAACCAGGCTCTGGAAGGCAAGGTCATGGAGATCAGGACATGAAAATACATTTTAGGAGGAGGCAGTCTCCCCCACAAGCTTCGACCTAGCAAAGGACCAAAGCATTTGCTTCAAATTTAAGTAGTGCATGGAAATCAGCATGAGACAAAGATAAGATAAGCCCATGGTTAATGCTTTTCCTGAAGTCTGAGCCCCCATCCCAACCTGGTGGTTTCCTGGCTTCAGCAAGACATATTTATTTTCCAAATGATCAAAACTATTGCCACGATCCTTTCGGGGAGGATGGAGCAGTTAGGAAGCCATGCACTAATCTCAGCTCAAAAGGTTTGCAAAGCACAATGTCACTGGCAGTCCAGTCGTAGAAATGAAATCAGAGGAAGGCAATTTAGATGGCGTCCCTGCCAGGGAAGGATCGCTGAGTGAAAGAGTTAAGCTGTGAGAGTCGAGTGAAACCACGGCTGCCAGGGGCTGGTAAGGACTGCAAGCATGAGTGGTGCATAGCTGTCCAACAGCATATAACTACTAGCAGACAGGGAAAAAAAAAAGGAAAAAAAAAAAAAAGAAACTACATTAGAAGGAATTTCATAATGGTGAGCTCTACTACTCAGTGGGGAAATCTCTAAAGGGAAATGCAGGGAGCTTAAGCCATTTAAAATTAAACTGGGGAAAGTACTAGCAAATGCATTATGAAGAACAATCCTGTAGTGCCAGGGAGATGGACTGGAAAGCTGACAAGCTCGTCTTTGTTTTTAACTCAGCAAGGCCAGATCTTTCACTGGTGCAAATTGGTGCCGCTCTGTTTAACTCTGCCAGAGCTGTGCTTAATTTCCACCATCTGCGAGTTTGAAACTGTGAATCAATGTACTCAAGAGGAAAATGATGGAAAGAAACTCCAGCGGTTCCCAAGGAGAAGGGAGAGCAAATAGACTTTAAAAGTGACTCTGAATGAAAAAAATGGCTTAAGGCATTCGGGGCAGGAGGAGGGGGAGGTTTATAACAAAGAATTTCTCTGCTTTGAGTTATATCAGGAAACATGGACTTTGGGTTTACAGTCAATGAACCTTCCTCTTTTTTCATCCACCACTATATTTTAACACAGAGCGCTCATGCATGGAGTGTCTTTTATCATGATTTTATTGGATTGCTCTCAATTCATACGCTGGCATAAACCAACATTATCCGAGGTTGTGAATAAAAGTAAGAGTATGTGTTCTTTGACACAGGAACTGTCCTTCTGTTCTATATTTGTATTTGACAACAAAACCCTTGGTATTCTGCCTATAAATGGGTTCTGGATGACAGTGCAGTACAAATAACACAGTTCAATATGATAATTTCAAGTATTTTTCACATTTTAAAAGAATCCTAAAAAGGTGGTTGCTTTTCATCAGCTTACAGACCTACATAAAACAGCTACAAACACAGGATGCTTTCTGGAATGTATTTTAAGAGACTGTTATTTTAGAACTATTTTTTTGGCCAACATAGATATAACACTGTTCATTTTACCATTTTGATTTTGTTCTGCACCAACACGGTTCTGCCTAGTTTGCCAACAGTTTGTAAAGGGGAGAGGAAAACTTTTCTTTCCAGTTTTACACCAGAGAGACACATTTTCTGGGTCTTTTTTCTCAATCAAGTGGTTTTGATAGAAAGGGAAGGAGGAAAGAGGAGGGGAGCACAACAGAAATACGCACATCTCAGCTGAGCCAGTATAAACCCGTTGCCTCAACTGAAACCAGGCTGTGAATTTGGCCAGTTGATGGGCAGGCACATATTTGCTTCTGCTACCTCTGCTGCAGGTTTTTCCTTCCTTATAAGGAAAAAAAATCTGCATGAAGGCCTAAGTACAGGGATATGATGTCCCAAGCTGCTGCAAAAAGATCTAGCTGAGCTTGTCAGTCTGTCAAGGCCATTAGTCCTTGCTTTCCTTTAAGAGGAGAAATCTGTTTCCTTGCAGCACATAGCCATGCCTTTGAGATATGGCCAGTTCACACAGCATTCATTTCTTTTGTATCACATTATTGCTGACTGTAATTTTTAAGCCTTTTCCTGGGCCTTTCATCTTCAAAAAGCTTAGCAAATCCAGGCGTGGAATCTTGCCTTTGAGGTTACATGGATGGAAATCAAGGGAGAATTTGGCATTTCCAGGGAAACTAATGCCATAGAAATTCTCCCAGGGTAACTGCAATTATAAATCAATCAATCACCAACATTTTAAGACTCTCCATTATCAATAATTGAATGTGAATAAAATCCTAATTTACACTTCTTCATCTCTTCTCTGTATAGTTTTCTTTCTCTGTTCCCTGCCAGAGAGTGTTTACTAGACGGCTGAGCGGAAATCCAAGAATAACCTTTCTATTTATGGTGTTTCATGCATATGTATGTGCAAAGAGCTAATCTGCCTCATGCAATCGCAGCCGGCAGCTTTGGATCCCCACTAACAGTTCTGACTGACCCAGAGTAATGTGAGAAAAAGCACGAGGGAGACCTTGGGTTCACAACTGTGCTCTGAAGGGGGTGGGAGAGGGTGAAGATATCCACCTCCTGTCCTGGGGTGAAGAAGAATAACCAAAGAGGAGGTTCGGCCATCGTTTGCCATGTTGAGCATCCCTCAGTATTTCTTTCTATGGAAAGAAGGTCCTAGCACATGCACGGGTTTGCAGACAATGCACCGAGGGAAAGTGGGAGCTTAGCTCACCCTTTCTCTACCTCTTGCCAACCGTGTTGGCCATGAAAGTCAGCTCTGCTTTGCAAAGTTAGTTTCTGAAGGGCACTTGTTCAATTGGAGCAGGGCTGGCTGGCTGAATGTCTCCGCACTTCTCTACACACATGTGACTCAAGCAGCTATAAAGCTTTCCCTAAAACAACCTACCCTTAACCCAAAGGACCCTCCATAGAAGTGAGTCGCTGTGATTCATTAAACCCTGGGACTTCTCTGCAGAAATGCTTCCAAAAGTGACAATATGCTCTGGCTGCCAAAGTAGAGGCTTGAAAAAAACTGGCTGGTCACTGGTTAAAAACTAAAAACTAAGTTTTGACTTCTGATTGCAATTTTGGCAGCAGGAGTAGTGAGGGACGCTTCTTGCCTCACTTTTCTGCTTAGCAGAGTTAGGATGGTTGGAGTACTTGGGTAGACAGGAAAATGTACAACAGGAAAATACTAATGACGAGCAGTGATTTGTTATGCCAGACACCAATGGGGAAACTGAAAGTACTTCAGCTGGAGGAAAGTCATGCAGGCAACACGTGCCTTTCCAGCTGGGTCTGTAACATGGGAAGGCACGTGTGTGCAACCAGTGCACATGGCTTGAGAATCCACGTTAGGTCTTGCTTTTACCGCCTGAGTCACACTGTGATCTGCAGCCAGTCCCTTGCGGCCCCCGGCTCTGCAGCGCGCACAGCACGTTTGGCAACGCTTCCTACCACAAAAAAAGGTGGGTTTTGTGGCTGTGTTCATTACATCTGCAAGCATTTTAAGCTCAGAGTATAAAAGTTGCTGGAGAAATAAATGTAAAGCTGAGATGTTGTTTTGTTTGTTTGTTTTTTTTAAAAAAAAAACTTTTCTCAATCTGTCTTTCTTTGTAATTTTTGGAAAATGAAAAGGTTAAAGCCTTGCAAATAACCATGTTTTTTCACTATGCCATGTGCCAGCTACTCTAGGCAGATATTCAAAAATATCACATTGGTTTTAACCAAAGCCTCGAGGATGCTGACAAATTATCAAAGAGAGAGCGAGAGAGAAAATTGAAATCTGTCATTTAGTCGTGTCTTTGACATGTCGCTAATTAACAGATGGAGGAAAAACGAGGAAGCACTGACTGAATGGACAGTTTCAGTGCTAAATCAGGGGAAAAGCAAACAAATAAACAAAGCCCAACTGATGTCCTACCTTATTCCGGGTCTGGGTCTGTCCAATCAGGATGAGAGCGTTGGAGGAGATGATGGATAGGCAGAAGTTGATAAGAATGACAGAGCGCTCTGAGCGAATATACCTGCAGCAAGAGAAGAGGAGGAGGGACATCCACTCTGTTACAACTTGCATTAAGTTACCTCTGAAAAGCATCAACCAAGTGCAGGTTGCACTGGGCCAGGCTCTACAGAAAGCCATGGTAAGAGATTGCCCATTTCCTGCAGATCTTGTATGTTAAACAGACAAGAACAAGGAGAAAAGGGAGGGTGAGAACTTGGGTATAGTGCTCAGCCCACAGATCTTTCTATCCTCCCCCATGGAGTTAAGAGCATGAGTAAACAAACTAGGGGCCAGCCTGGACCCTAGTCTGAGCCGCTCCTAAAAGAGTAGAATGCTGCAAGTCTTCTTCAGCTCTGCTTACTTGAAAGGGGACTTGAAAAAGAGTTTAAAAGAAAACATACAGGCAACACAAGGAAAGATTCCCAAATAAGAAGAGCCACAGGCATGCTGGCAATGAAAGCAGATTACAAATGCATGCACCTGCACAACGAAGTGTTTGTGATTCAGCATTCCCCTTTGTTTAACCTAACAACCCATCCTGAAGTGAGAAATATTTGTGGCTTTTTCTCCTTTTTTTTTTTCCCCAGATGGAGAGGGTTAACAGTTCTCCAAACTAGGCCAAATATGTAACTGCAGCTGTGAGTCCGGGACATCAGGGATCCCAGTTAGGAAGCTATTGCCTTCAGCACCTTGCAGGAGCAAGCTATTTGTCATTTCTGATTTGCAATGTGCGGCACAGCACCAACTTGCAGCCGAGGTATGTGCATGATGATTAATTCAAATCGCTGGCTATGGACGAAAAATTTGTGAAGGCACTTTTATGTACCTAATAAAATTAAAAGGGAATTGCAGAAGTGAAAGTCCTCAAGGATTGACTCAGGACCTGACCGTACCAACACTCATACATGTGAATAACCTCAGTGATTCGGCAAGTGCTCTGCCTGAATACCAGATGAGTGAAGAGAAGATGCTGATGCTTATAGAAATTAAAAACAGATCTATTAATCAACCAGCTCATCCCTGGAGGCTAATGCAGAATTATTTCCGATATTCCAGCACATCAACTATTTATATTAAGAATTTAATTTCATTAACTAATTTTAGCAAGAGTGAGTTGGTCGTGCCTTGGCTGCAGAGTTTTGAGTTTCTGACTAGGTGGGCAGGACAAGTTCACTGCACATGTGTGCTCTGCCAAGAGAAAATCTGTGATTTAGACCTACTGAAAGCTGCAAAACTTTGATTTTAACTTCCCTCTGAGTTTTACCTTCAGACAAACATGAACATTGAAGATATGCTTTCCTGGATACAAAAAAGTCACTGATGAAAAGTAGCCTAAACATATACTTAGTCTGTTGGAAATCGGGTTTACAGGTAGCTCTCCCTGAAACTCATCTAACCCCAGAATAGACTACAAAATTTAGCCTTCCAGCTCAGCTGGAAACTGAGTTGACTGCCTGCAAAACAAGCCTCTGGTTCCTTTCATGGCCAATCTGATCCCAAATTTCCCCATTTCATTGGGCTTAATACAATGCTACGCATCACCTGGATCCTATTCCATTTGTGGCTGGAGGGTACTGAGCGATCAATCTATCTATGCTTTGATTGTGTGAAGTAAAACATCAAGTCTCCAGTCAGCAGCTTCTAGGGGATAGAAAGGGAGATTTGGACTCTGTCCTGGTAGGAATGAGATGTAATATATCTGTGTAGCAACACTATGATCCAACTGGCATTAGCCTGCACTTCAAAAGTCTCCTCTGGTCAAAAAAGGTAAGAAATTAGTTGACTCTAAGTACAGACTGTATGTGAATGTAAGGGAAGATAATACAGCTGTCTTCAGACTTCACCCCCCCCCCCCCCTTAAATAAGCCTCTCTTTTCTCCATGCTTCCCTTCATGCACCAAAAGTCCATCCTGTTCCCCAGAATCCTTGAATCTCCAAAGAACGAGACGTGGGTTGGCAATGGGTAGAATCACAGGATCAGAATAATTTAGGTTGGGGAAAAACCTCTCAAGTTCCCAGTCCAATTCTCTGCCCAAAAAAAGGCTCATTTAAAAGTCAGATAAGGTTTCTCAGGGTCTTGTCCAGTCAAGTTTTGAAAGTGACCAAGAACAGAAATGCCATCTCCTCTTTTGGATGACTTGTTACAGTGCTTAACTGCTCTTATGGTGAAGGATCATTTTTCTTTATATCCAGCTGGATTTTTTCCTGCTGCACCTGGTGCCTCTAGACCTTTCGCTGTATACCTCTGAAAGTTGTTTGACTTCTCCATGACTCCTCCTTAATAGCCTCCTCTTCTCCAAGCTAACCAAGCCTTGTTCCCTTTATCTCCTTTTACATCATGTTCTCCAGCTCCCTAAGCATCCACTGGACTTGCTCCAATGTGCTGACATCTCTTGTATCAAGGGAGTCCAATATTGGGCACACTTTTCCAGGTGTGGCCTCAAGGGTGTCAAGCAGAGGGGAATAAACAATTCCCTTGACCTGTTGGCTATATTCTTGCCTACATAGCCCAATATAATGTTGGCCTTCATTGCTGTATGGGTGCACTGCTGATTCATTTCCAAATTGCTGCCCACTAGGACCTGCAGAGCCTCCCCTGTGGAGGCATTATCAAGCCAGTCAGTCCCCAACCCATCCTGCTCCACGTGGTTATTCTGTCCCAGATGCAGGACTGTGCATTTGTCTCTGTTGTACCATTTCTCTAGCCCATATTTCCAGCTTGCTGAGGTCCTTCTGAATGGCAGTGCTGCATTCCAGCATATCAGTCACTCCTCCCAATTTGACATCATCCACAAACCCGCTAAACGTGTATTTTGTCCCATCATCCAGGTTGTTAAGGATGAACTTAAACAATATTGGCCATAGTATCAACCCCTGTCAGATGCAACTAGCAATCGGCTCCTGATTAAGCTTCAAACCTTTGGCCATTACCCTTTAAGCCTGTGTGAACTCCATCCAGCTATTAAGCTACCTTAGAAGCCACTAATCCAGTGCACAGTTCCCTGGTCTGGATACAAAGATGCTATGGGAGACTGTGTTAAAGGCTTTGATAATGTCAAAATATACAACACTTACTTCTCTCCACTGTCTACACAAACAGTCATCCCATCACAAAATGGAACCAGATCAGTCAGGCACAATCTGCCCTCAGTAAATCTGCACTGTCTATTTCCAATCGCTTTCTTGTCCATTATTTTGCCTGGAAATAGCTTTTTCAACTACTTGCTCCTTAATCTTCCCATGGGCTGTGAGTAGGTTGACCAGCCAGTTGTTCTCTGGATCCTCCTTCTCATCCTTTTTTAAGACAGGTGTAACATATGCTTTCCTCCAGACACCAGGAACCTCCCCAGATGACAGAGTGGGTCCACAGTAACACCAGCCAGCTCCCTCAACACCCTTGAAACATCCCATTCAGCCTCATGGACTTGCAAACATCCAGCTTACTTAAATGGTCCTCATCTCTCTCTTCCTTGGCAGTGGGTAGCATTTTCTTCCCCAGACTCTGCCACTAGGTACAGTAACTTGGGTGCTTGGGAACAAGCCTTGCCAGTAGAACAAGGTGAGAAAGGCACTGAGTACCTTCACCTTTTCTGCTTCCTTCTCTGTTAGACTACTTGCCCCATTCAGCACTGGGCCAACATTTTCCTGGATAATCCTTTGGTGCTGACATACCTACAGAAACCCTTCTTGATGCCTTTCACATCCCTTACCAGTTTCAAATGCAGGTGAAGTCTGACCTTCCTAATTGAATCCCACATTCCTGGGTAATGCTTCCATAGTCCTCCTTGGTAGCCTGACCTGTCTACCAAACATTTCCTTGTTATATTTCAGCTCAATCAGAAGTTTCCTGTTACTCTAAGATGGCCTCCTGCCATGCTTGCTTTTTTCCTCCCATTTCCTCTTTTCCTATGCAGGATGCTCCACAGAAAGAAATTACCATTACTAACCAGACCCTCTGGCCAAAGAAGTCAGGAACTCATATCAGAGGGGGAAAAAACAGAATTTGATGAGTTTTGCCAGAGGAGAAATCTCCAGCAAAGGCAGAGCTACTCCAGGGTGTTGTCTTGCTACCCCTTGGCTGATACATGGCCTCTACTTAGTTATCAGAATATGCTGTACTCAGCCATCAAAGCAGGGGAAAACTCACTGCAAATTTAGGGAACTACTGCTCTGGACTGGGTCCTGCAGGATGTGGGGAAGCCCTGTGCAAACCGAGACAGATGGAGAAGGTGGGAAAACCCCACAGTCTGTCTCTCTGTCCCCATGATGCTCCTTTCCTCTCCACAAATACTGAGTCACTCTTGCTTTCTCACTGTGCATACATACATCCTTCTCCATGCAGTC
>NW_009622458.1:0-22416 GCF_000690535.1 Cariama cristata | reverse complement strand
TTCCTGCTACCTCCCACCAGGACCACCGAGTGCCTCAGCACCTCCAGAGAAGGCAGAGCTCCTGGATTTCAAGCAAGTGTTAAAAGCCCCTTGAGAGCTCATTGACAACCACTAAATCAATCCTCAGTCTTTGATGGGCAGAGAGCGAGAAAAGCTCACACTGATATCTTTCAGCGATACAGCATTCACCCAGCCGCCGCCAGTGAAAAAGGTCTGCCGTGCCCCACATGCTGATGGGCTGGCGGAAGAGATATTCAATAGCAGGCATTGATCTCCATGCTACGGAAAGGTCACTGACTCCAGAGGCTGTTGAACTGCAATGAGTTCAGGGATGGAAAACACATTAGGGCGCTCCTGAAACATCACCGTGTCAAGGAGCTGCTTGAAAGCAGTGGTACAAACCAACGATTAGAGAAACATGGTACTAAGTCATTTCATGTGTTCTGACCCTTGAATAGTTTCTTTTCTCCCCAGTTTTCCATTTTCACTTCAGTTTTCAAAAGGGAAGACTTTTTTCTTTCCATTCCCCCTCTTTTTCCACATGGGTGGTGGAGCACGTGGCCCACACACAGATCGTGTCTCCAGCTATGACCCAGGACAGCCACTGCCGAGATGTAACAAGGTCACTCCACTTCTGTGGCCCACTGTGTCACTGACCTCTCTGTCGAGACTGCTAATAAGGCCAGAGATACACCATCTGCAGCAGAGTTTTTGCAGCCATCTGTCTACTGGGAACTGGAGTGAGTCCACCAACAGGCCACCAACAGCCGTCAAACAGAAACAACGTCCAGTTTTCAGTGAGACTGTGCCAAGTTGGCCGTGTCTGAAGCGATCACTTGCATCAAAAAGCTCATGCCGTTCATGCCGATGGCTGAGTAGGTGCCACTAAGAAGCAACCTTTATTTGAGGATTTTGAATGGGAAGTGGAGGGTAAATTCATTTCCTCTCTCATGTGGAGCCCAAAGCTGGGATCACCTCCCTTTTACTCTGATGCCTTTTCTTTACCGTGTTCCTTTCCCTTTTTCTCCCCCACCCTTTCTTTCTCCTTCCCATGTATAAACAAACCCTAACTTGGCAAAATTCTGGGAAAGTTTCCAGATTGTCAGCCTCAGTGAGCTTATTCATCAGAAGTGCTTCATACTCAAGCTGAGTCTATGTATGCATGCTCCAGATGCCTTTGTCCAGAGGTCTGAATGGGAAATTTCCCAGCCAAAGCTCCCTGAAACAGCTGAACTCTGGCGAGTGCTCTCCACAGAAGACCAGGCAGCCAGGGCATGAGTAGTTTCTCCTCTGCACGGTGAAAAAGAACCTCTTTGGTATTGCCACTGTATTTTAGCAACAACAGCTGGAATACTACTGCTGATCCCACTTCCCCCAGCTGTTGTCTATCTGACTGTATAACATCTAGGGCAAAACAAAGCAGGAGCCAGGAGATAATGTTGACTTGAATATGATGTTCCTGAGACCATTAATAGGACAGCACATTCATGTCCAGCAGCTATGCCTAAAATAAAAAGGACACACAGAGAGCTCAGGGCTCAGCCACGGGAATGCTGTGAAGTTTAGAAAACATGAAAACATGATCTACAGAGAAGAAATGAAACATACTCAGCGCACCAAAGAAATTCTAGAGATCACTTGACCATGCTTTACAAATATTTACACAAAGAGACTTAGAATAGAGAGCCCTTTAATCAAGATATAGCTGGTCTCAGGATCACTTGGAAATGCATGTCCATCCTTGGCTAGCTCAGAAATGCCCATTCAAGCCTCCCATAAACGTGTCCCCCCATTCATGCTGATCATTTTGGGCATAGGCATAACGCAAAGGCTAGAATGAGAAATTAAAAAGAGTGTATTTTAAACAGGGCAGGCAATTAGCTTTACTGTCCTCAATAACAGTAAATATTGAGGGGCACACTCCTGGAAGAAAATGCATCATGTTATTCCAAATGACTCTGGCATGCTCCAAACTGATTCAACCACATGTCTGAACTTGGGTTTCAAATCCTGAACTTGTTTCTGATAGGAAAGAGAGGGTGAGGCTCGAACACTTGCTCTTTACTCTTCTATCCTAACTTTCCACTTGATCCTGACACCAGTGACAGCAGTAAGTCACCTACCAGCGCTGCCCAGTGCTGCCCAGCCTGAGGAAAAGCAGGAGAGGACAAGGACTTGAGCAGATCCAATGATACCCCAGGCACGGAAAAACCTGAGTTCTAGATAAACGTTATTATGATCAGTCTTCAGCTCGTAGCACTTGCTATAATTAACCAGCCACTATGCACTGTCACAGTATCAACAAAAAAAGATGCATTTTTGCTCATTTTTTACTCTCTCGTTACTTTCCTCTATCAAAGGGTAGAAAAAATTATCTCAATTCACAACTCTGAACTGAATTTACCCTTTCCTTCCCACTAAGAAGAATCATTTGACAAAATAAGAGCCTCAGACTCATCCCTTCTCCCAAAAGGGTCACCAATAATACCCAAAGAGTACATTCTCTGTAGCCACTCCATTTCAATTTTAGTGTCATTCACTTGGTTCTGATTTTCTTTGCTTTATTTAGCTTAGGGGCATGAAGCTCTCAGTATGTTTGCCATGGGTTTAGGAAAGGAATGGGTCTCATAGTATAAACTCAGACTTTGTTCAATGCAGTATACGGGAAGAATTCCTTGCACACTTCGGGTCCTCCAGCTTATACAGTCCACCAAAACATATCTAGCAGGGGCATGGGACAACGTGGGCTTTTGCTCAATAAAACTTTGCTACAAAATCACTTCAGCCTCTATAACTGATACAATTTAAGGTTACACCTGACCTGATTATAGATATACAGGAGCTCTCTGCAACGGGATGTTCTGAGGAATCCCACATGCATCTGAAGCTAAAGGCAAAACATAGCTAGGAAGTTGGAGAGCTATTTAGACCATGCTGTTTATCATCCTTAAGCTCCTGAAAAGTGTTGTTAGCTCTTCAGGCCAGATGTTTTCATAATGGGTCATGGATGTTTTGATGTTATCAAAGACCCAGCTGGGAATACCTTGAAGTAATCTGCCTGCAAGGAGGCAGTGCGTGTCCACCTCTCCGTGAACAAGGCTTCCTGGGGTATACCAAGGCATCTAAAAGAGCACATGGCTTTTGAACAAGGAACAATGCAACCACATGAGGTTATGGCACTAATTTCACTGTACTAATTTCTCTGGCACTAAAAGGAAAGAACAATGCCAACTAAGCCACCATGATGACTTTTTGCAGGACCCACTCATTACCAAACAGTTCTTCCTCAGGCACCAGACACCCAAAACCGGAGAGCAAAACCTCCGGGATCCATGTAGATCAAGAGACAATTACTTTCCCCATCAAGAAGAGAAGAGAATGAAAGCCATACCTCCAAACAGAGACATAAATGATAATCAACAGCAAAAGTGTCAGCGAAGATACTCCACAGCCTACAATTAATGTGACAGAAGGGACCAGCACCTTTTCCATGTTCTGAAAGAGAGAAAGTAAGACATTAAAAAAAACAAACAAACAAAAAAAACATGTTCAACAAACGCTAGCAGCCCAATTTCATGGCAAGAACACTCCTCCTAATTGCCTGTGTCTCAACTCACCTGACCTTGACATCACACTGCACGTACAAATAAAAAGGAAAGAAGACCAGGATCTATTTCTGGTTGACCCAGCCTGTTTTTGGACCTGATCCTGTTCTCACACACACCAGTGTTAAGTCTGGGTAACAACTCTGATATCCATGGCAAGGCAGGTGTGTAAAAGGTGTGGGTTGTAAGAGGAGGATCAGGCTCTTCATATCCAGTGTGAAACTTTGAATATAATTAATGAGGCAACAGCTGAAGACAGTGCCTACATTAAAACAATTACAAATGAGCTCTTTTGGAATGCCAGTGATGAAGGTTGGAGTATGAAAAGAACGTGAAAATCTTCCACCAACTACAAACATCCATCTGGAAAAGGAGGAGATGAAGCAAGCAAAGAAAAAACAAGATGTATATCCTCCCCAGGGACCCAGTTATACTATCCATCACTACACCACTCTTACACTACTACACAAGGCATTTCTTCATATGCAAGGATCCTGTCTGAACACAAAAGATCTGCTGAACATCAGCTCTTACAATGTCAAGAACAAATATACATGCTATAACCTCTCATAGTCCAGCTGTCTGCATCATTTAACTAACTATGTAACTAGCCAACATCCACCAGACTAATATCACTAAACTCCCCCTGTTCTCAGGCTAGAGTAAGGATCTGGATCCCACTTGGTTTTCTCTACTGCAGGCTTTTTTTCCAGCATGTTTCTCATTTCCACATCAGTGATCTCTGCTGGCATGAAGACAGAGAAGCAGAGACCCACCGTGCAGCAGACACATGAGAACCCTCTATTTAAAGTGATTAGGGAGTACGCAGAGGTGTGGGAGCACAGTCAAGGTTGTCATTAGATTGGCGCAGTACCAACACCTATTGCTACAGCCGTGGAGATGAGATGGTTTCTGACACAGCAAGGGCTTGCATAGGAAAAAAAAATGCAATTACGCATGAATTTGGGAATGGAACAGGCAGTCCTCTGAGGACTTGTCTACACCATTTTGTTGGCAGGCATGAGGCTGCTCAATCTGAACCTCCAATCAGTGGGATGCCATGAAGCTGGGGCTACTGCAGCTCTGTTCCAGGTTACTGAGTCTTCTGCAAAGCAAAATACATTAAGGCTCGGTGTTATGCTTATATGGAGTCTGGCCAGCTTTACACATGGGCAAAACAAGCACATGTCCATTGACTCAAGGACCACCCTCAGTACAGATTTACACCACGGAGCCCACCAGGAAGATGAGATGAGACAAACAACCCTGATACATAGAGGTCTGAGCTGAATTGTCTCTGAATTCTGAGGAGCTTGGGAAGATCCTCCTTACTTGCATATTTTGACCAAGGGCACCTCTCACATTTTGAATCTTATTGGGAGGAATTAATAAGGAGCAAAACTTTCACCATACTGCTGAAGTGAACCCCGTAGGAGCTATTGGGAAGGCTGGCACAAGAGCTTAAGGGATCTGAGACAAAATTTAGTGACACATTCAACGGCTTGAATGCCCAACTGGCACATATACCCAAAGGAGTATAGGTTGATTGAGGGATCTTTACTGGACGCAGAGCAGCCACAGACTGGGAGCTAAACTTCACTGCAGTGTGGTGCTACCTCTCTGCAATGTCCCCTCCCTACTGACCATGTTAGCTCTGATACATCACTACCCCAGCAGGCCTGAACAGCTTCCTTGAGTTTGCTCTGTGAAACAGGAGGCTTAGAACTCTCCAAAACCACACCATAGATACGTACAAAAGGTTTGGATGTCGATCCTAATTCAACTTGCTGAAATTATGGAACTGGATTTCCAGGGGTATCTCAGTCCTTTTAACTACCAGCAATTGTACATAAACTGCAAGAATAGCATGGCACTGAGCCTCACCAATCCACTCAGTAATGTCCTGCATCTCCTTCCACCTAGAGTTTCCCAAAATGGTCACTGAAAATGTTTCAGTTCACATGTGGATTCTTCCTCTAAATTTCTATGGAGAATTGGATCACTGCGATTTTTAACAAGAACTCATATGACTGTATTCCCACCCTGAGAATTTACTCCTGCCAAATATTTGTGGAAGGTTAGAAGCAGTTTTCTGGGAACTAGGTAAACATAAAGAAATTACAGTGAAAATATCAACATTTTGATTCATCTTCCATCAAACAAAATTGAAATTGGACCTATTTCAGGCACCACGAGTGCTGAAATATTGTATCCTGCTCCTTATAAATTGAAATGTGGAAGGGACCTCTGATTTAGTCAAGCACTGTGGTAGGCTATGGGAGAGCTGTAATCTCCAGTAAGAAGCCACAGCTTCTCCCTTTGCCATCTTTGTTTCCCCCCCCTGCAGAATCCAGGTGGGCAACAGCCCTGTCCCACCCCAGAGATGCACAGTTGTGATAAATTCACTACAAAGCACAAGCTACTGAGACATGGATTGCTTGTTGCTTGTTCGCTCCAAGCTCACTCCCAACGTTTTTTCTCTCCCTGCTGCCCCTTACGGCAATATGAGTTCACATCGCACAAATGGTGGCCTAGGATGAGCATCGATTGTGACATTTGATTTAAGTAGGTCTCATTTCACTGACTTTTCATGGGTAACTGGATAAAAGTGGGGGAGGAGCTCCATTAAAGCAAAAAAAGCCTGACATATAACTCATTCCTAAACCGTCTGAGAGTAACTGAAAAAATGGAGTTTGGATTTTAAGAGATAAGCAGACTACATCCCAACACAGTAACCCTAACTCCCCTCCCTTCTACATCCTCTCTGACATCCCTTCACTCTCAACAGCCTCAGGTTCTTTCATTGCCCTTCTTTATCTGCTTTCCCACACCACTCATAACCCTCTCCTGGATCCTCCATCAGTTAAGTAAGAGATTGCATGTACTGGACCGTTCCTAGGTCAGATATTTGCTCATTGACAAGGCATTACACAAATCACGACTGGCCAAGTGGAAGCTAGACTTGTGGCTAATGGCTGGTGTCTATCTGAAGGCCTTCCCATGAAAAAGACCCTGATCTGTACCTCCTTCTTTATCCTTCAGCTAAACTTTCACAAAACCCATGTCCACCAGAAGGACTTTTGCTGAAGAGATCCAATGAAGCTCATTCCTTCTCCCTACAGAGAAGGGATGGTTGCTCCAGACCTGATGGGATTTCTGTTGACATCATGAGGGTGGATAACCGTAAAAAACACTGGTTGCAATAAGAACAGGAGCTCGCTTCTTTGGGAATATTGTCCTAAAAATTTAGGCCCATGTAGCTTAGGATTCTGCTTGCTTTCTTCATTAAGGTTTCTCTTTCCTCCTCATCTTCCTTTCCCCCTACCCGACTTCTTCCCTTTGGCAAATGAAGCATCATTTGTTTTATTTCTTTTGACTAATTAAACCCCCTGACAGAAGGTGGTTGGATGCTGTAGGATCTGAGCCTTGCAAGGGAAATTTCCTTGGAGGAGAATGAGGGGGAAGAGCAAGGTTGGTTTAAAAAGTAGTAATGCTACCAACAGAAAAACAGTAAGGTACTCTGAAGGTAAGAGAGAAAGAAGTCTGGGTGTTTACCAGCACCACAGCTGAGAAGCAAACTGGTTAACTCCAAAAGACAGGCCAGGAACAGGGTCTCCACCTGCTTGGACTACAGGTGGTCCCAGATAGCCTGTCCCTCAACATCTCCCCATGTCCACTGATGGGTGCCATCCAGAAGCACCCTGAACACACAGATGAAGCTGTGCCCATTTGGAGCTGGAAAGAAAACCTTTGCCTGGGCCAAGCAGGAGCAGAGCAGGTCGTTATGAGTTGCAAGTCCTGCGATTCTGTCACCAAGCATGACAAGGGAGAAGAGAAGCAATCAATGACATCAGCCGGGATGGAAATAACGAGTGCTACTGCCTGGGGCTGCTTGCTGTCCTACCACCTCATCGCTCTCCCTAGCAGGGCAGAAGGACACTCCTCCTTTTCTTTACAATTTCACTTTGCTTCCTTCTTCTTTTCTATTTCCTTCTTTTCCTTTCATCCTATTTTTTTTCTGTCTTTTGTCTTCTTTCCTCCCTTCCTTTAGCCATTTTCCATGACATATTCTGCCTTTTCTTGCTTTTAATGCATCTGTCCAGCTCTCCCCCTTTACAGTCTCTGCATTTCTCTCTTTCCTTCTCTTGCTTTCTGCAGAACACTGTAAAAAGTGACTTCATTCGAGTGGAGCTTGTTCCATTACCCTGCTCTGGCTTCAGGGTCAAACAAGCTCCAATTAAAACAAAGTATTTCTTAATGCCATGCAGTTCGCCTGAGACCTTACAAGCAAGCTGTTCCTTCTGCTTTTTCCATCCTTGATACCAAGAAAGGCTGAACAAAGTCTTTATAGGTACAACGTCATACTAATAAAGTCACTGAAATATTAAACCATTTATTTTGCTCCCAAATTAAACACAGGCATATGAGTTTGGAATTTGGGATGCTGGGCTTTGTTTGTTTTTAGAAATGTGTTTGCTCTTCAGAATGGCCTTGAGCCTGACTTCCTGCACTTTCGAAATTAAAGACTCATGAAGTCAGAGAATTACAGAAGTACTGGTTGCAAGGGACATCTATAGCTTTCTGATCCATTTTACTGCTTGGAGCAAGACTACCACTGTCATCAGGTGAGGTTGGCCATGGTTTTGTCTGGACAAGTCTTGGAAACTCAAAGATGGACAGCTCCCATCCCTCTGGTGTCTATTCCAGGGACACACCACTCTCCTGGTAACAGGGTTTTTCCTAAGGTCACACATCAACCTCTCAAGCTAGTTTGTGGCTCTTCCCCTTGTTAAATCATCAGGCACAAGCGAGAGGAGTTTGGGTTTATAATTTTTGCAATTGCCCCTCCGAGACGTGTAGGTTGTGATTTGATTGCCCCTTACGTTCATCTTTGCAAGGCCAAGCAAGTCCAACTCCCTCCACCTCTCCTCACAGGTCATGAGCTCAAAGCAATGAGACTCATCCCACTCTTCTGACAAAGACCCAGACCAGGTGTGTGTGATTTAATCCAAGAATTGTTCAGGAACCATTTTACTGTGCCACTGGCCTAAAGGATTTTCACAATTCTTGAGAATTTTTTTAAGCCACATTGTATTGATTTTGTTGCTGGCTGGACAGCTTTTGTCAAAGCAGAGAGCTAGTTGTTAAAATTGCTGGAAAATAACACTTTTACCAGTACTCACAGAAGTGAACAGCTTTCTAAACAAAAGGGTGTATGTCAGTGTAAGAAAACAACTGAGGAGGGTTGAATGACCAAGGGGTGAACGTGCTTTTGTCATGTGCCAAGAAAATCCTGAATTTTTTTTTTAATCCCCATTCAGTTAGATTCCCAGTTTCTCATTCAGGCTC
The DNA here is from genome assembly GCF_000690535.1 of Cariama cristata. Taxonomy (NCBI): domain Eukaryota; kingdom Metazoa; phylum Chordata; class Aves; order Cariamiformes; family Cariamidae; genus Cariama; species Cariama cristata. Next base: position 13,462 of record NW_009622458.1, on the reverse strand, counting down.
AGCCCCTTTGTATAGACACATATATACTGCAGTGCTCTGGTAAAGCATCAGCCACGTACTCTACACCAGTACAACCACCGGACAAAAAGGACAACAGCCACCCTAAAGGGCAGCAATCCGCAGCAATATACAGTATCTTCTAGGGTCTTTGGCAATAAGTGATGCTATGACACATTCACCTGGGTGAGAACCAGGCTCTTGTCACAGCTCAGCTGACAATGGTGCCACTGATGTGTGCATCCACCTCTGGGGGTTCTGCAGAACCAAGAGGAGCAAAGCCTTGGACTTGCCTGCAGAAGGAGCAGGTGTGAGGCACACAAGGAGCAGACTCACTGAATGAGCAGGTACTGTTCATACCCCACCATTCTCCTGACTATCGCGCAGTGCTCAATGAAAGTAGCACTGATGTCCAGCTGTCTGGTCATGCCAGGGCATGCCTGTTGCTGAGGCCTGGGGTAAAATCAGAGCTGCTCAAGGGAAGACTCAGTTTTCACCTCCTGGAAGACATATTTCTTCCTCTAAATGCAAGACAAGGAGCGAGGAAGAACAGGACAAAAGCTCTTTTTGGTGGACTCCAAAGTATGGGCAGCAGCAGGGATTTAGTGAAGGCAGGATTGGGCCACAGCTGCAAGGAGTTTTTTTCGTGGGTCAGCATTATCAGATGGATGACAGAGTTCACTCAACTCAAAGCAGAGGACCAGTGAGGAGGCACCAAGCCATTTTTTCATAGAATCATAGGAAGGTTTGGGTTGGAAGGGATTTTTAAAGATGATCCAGTCCAATTCCCATGACACAGGTAGTGAAATCTTTCACTAGATCAGTTTGCTCAAAGCCCTGTCCAATGTGACTCAGAACACTTCCAACGACGGGGTAGTCACAACTTCTCGGGGCAACCTGGTCTAGTGTTTCACAACCCTCACTGTCAAAAATGTCTTCCTTACATCCAATTTAAATCTACTGTCTTTCAGTTTAAAACCATTACCCCTTGTCCTGTCACTACAGGCCCTGGTGTTGTGGACTGAACCCTGGCCAGCAGCTAAGAACCACACAAATGCTTGCTCACCCCCACCTCACAACAGGATGGGTGGCGACAATCAGAAGGGTAAAAGTGCAAAAGCTTGTGGGTTGAGATAAAGACAGTTTAATAATTAAAAAAAAAAAAAAAAAGGAGGGGAAAAACTAATAGAAGTGGAAAAAGCAAAACCCAAGAAATACAAGTGATGCAAAAGAAAACAATTGCTCACCACCAACTGATGCCCAGCCAGTCCCCGAGCAATGGCAGCCCCTATCAACCTCCAACCTTCCCAGTTTTATTGCTGATCATGATGTCATATGGTAAGGCATATCCCTTTGGTCAGCTGGGGTCAGTTATCCCAGCTTTCTCCCCTCCTAACTTTTTCTGCACACCCAGCCTCGCTGGTAGGGCAGTCTGAGGAGGAGAAAAGGCCTTGATGCTGTGTAAGCACTGCTCAGCAATAACTAAAACATTGCTGTGCTATCGACACTGTTTCCAGCACAAATCCAAAACATAGCCCCATATAAGCTATTATGGAGAAATTTAACTTGATCCTGAACAAATCTAGGTAAAATGTCTTTATTGACCTTTCTTATAACACTTTATATATTGAAAAGTCACAATAAGGTCTCACCAGAATCTTCTTTCCTCCGTCTTCTAAACTCTGAGGAGAGCTTTGAGAGCCCTGCATGACGATCACTTAGTGACATCATTAATAAACGATCTTTTCACAACTTCTTTCTGGAACAACCCGACATCCTCCCCAGCTCAGCTTATGTCATTGCAAGACAGGTCCAGAGGATTAGTACCTCATTTTGTTTCCTTCCTACCATAACTACAGGCTTTTCATTTCAAAGCTAATAGTCACCCATTATTGGGAACGCATTTGTGGAGCTGAAGGTCCCTTTTATGTAATTTGGTCAGTCTAACAGGCAATTCTCTGTAATTACAGTACACAAAAAATCACCCAGAGAGACATCTTAACATGCTACTATGTATTAACAATTGCTAACTCTTCACTCGGTATTGAGTTTTCTCGGAAGATACAACATGGCAATCTGTGTTTAGTAAACAGCCTCGATGAAGCTCTCAGGGCAGAGGAGTGGCCACGCAGCCGCTCGTTAATAGGAACTGTCAGGATAATTTCCTTCAGGCTGGCGGGGAATTACAGGAGTTAACAGTACGCATTATTTACCTGCCACTTGTCAACGCCACGGTCAGCTTGCTGTCGCTCTTTGAACTATCAGACCGCACTCTCAGTGCCTCAGTTTCCAGTCCTGATGTCAAGGAGGGCTGGATCAGGCTCATATGAACTGTATGGACCACTATACTCCTGCCCAGCCAGCTGTTCCCAAACAGCTTCACTATCGTTATTTAAAATACACTATGTTTTATTCCCTCCCTGTCCTTTTCCCGTTGCACTTTGCTCGGCCAAGTCACTGAAATCACTGTTTAACGGGGCTCTGATGAGTAGCCACGAGTCACTTTGCATCCCTCTGAGAGTTGCGGTTTGGGAACCAACGTGCCGAGCAAGGGGACCGCAAGCGAGGAGAGCGGGGGTTTATTCCCAGCGGGCCCACAGGTCAACTGTGTACACGTGGCTCCATCACTTAAGTCAATCCTTTCAAAGTCCTCTCAGTTGATCTGCTTTAGATTGCAAACACTGGCCTTAACTTCTCGGGGGCCTATTTTGAACCCCTGGAAATGGAAGAGAATAATACTGCCCTCCATCTCTCTTCCAAAGCTTAATTCAGCTTAGATTTCTGATACGTGTAAATGCCTTAGGGGGTTCCTAGGGCTACGTCAGGACCATCAAGCACCAAAATCTCATTCTTTGTTGTGCAATATTAACATGGGGAGGCACGGAGGAAAGAAAGGAGAGAGCTTTTGGCTTAACTGTTTGTGAGCCGGCCAGATGGAGTCTGTTTTTTAAATCTTTGCTTTTCACGCATATGGTAAGACTTGCTCTGTTCCAGCCTTTCCCTTTAAAGTATGTTGAAGAGAAAATAAAACCATTTTCCACAATAAAGCTGGTAATAACCAAAATGGCCTATTCCTGTACGGGTATGCGCTGTTTCCTCCTGAGACAACAGAGGCAGAAGTGAACTTTAATCGGATTGTGCAGGACCACTGTCACAGGCACTGCAGTAAGCAGCAAACCTTTACCTAGCTATGTCAGTCCTAGAAAATAAAACGATTCAGGACCCACTCAATTGCCCTGAGATGAAGTGATACAGCATAGATAATATTCACGCAAACTCACCGTTCAAAACAGAGGGGTCTTGTCCATACTGCCTAGTGGAACATTCACGGACCGTGCCATCCCCTAGACCATGGCTGGACATTGCAGGTTGGCACAAGCCAAGACACAGCCAGGGAGCATTATAATAATTAAACAGTAGGGACATTTACAGGACAAAGCTAGAGCTGCTTTTGCTGTGGAATTTATTATTAATATTATCATTATTACTAGCATTATTTTACAGTATGGACATATGCTCTAACCACATTAAAAATGAGCCTTTTCTACTGCTTCTTTCTGCTTGGGATTGCCCTTCCTGTGCGCTACACAAAGGCTAATCAATTCAAAGTCTGTAACTGATTTGCAAACCCATTCTTGCATTATCCATCTTGCCCTGGTTTCACGAGTATGCCCTCATCTCTAGTAACTTCGCAGCAGCAGTGCTGAGCACCTTGTAGAAAAATGTGGTAAGATTTACACACAGTTAAAATAAAAGAACTCCATAGCAGACTGGGAATGGAAAATGCGGGTGGAATCCAGACTGTGTTTACCCTGATTTAAGCAGTGTTTTGGTTCTGTGCCAGGCGACAGCATTTTACCAAATTATTCCAAAACAGCCCGCTGTTTGTTTTACTCTATCTATGTCGTGCTGGTAAGTGATGCCAGACTGGCAGCTCTCGCCACAGCATGGTCAGCACATGCCTTCCCCATGTCTGTGGATCTTGCCCTTTGGAGAGACCCAACTGAGGAGTAGGGTAACACCTGAAGCCATGGTGTCTGGAGGAAGACTTCTGCCAAAAGTGTTCATATCACCCTGCTGCTTACCATTACGAAGAACAAACATTTGCCTTCCTTTTCCCTTTCTAGCACCCTTGCCCATTGAAGATCATTCCTTAAGAAAAAGCTTAATCCAAAGCACAAGCCGTGAACACTCTTTGCAGACCACATGAGCCATCCATAAAATATCTCTTAAACCCTGCCTTCATTCAGTCCCTTCAATTATTACTCACAGATGTGATTCCTCTCCTGTAGAACTCAGGCAAAGGTTCCCATCTCCCACTGTTCAATCACTGAAGATCCCTGCACTGGCAATGGCTCCTGACCTGAACTAGGGTTGAACCAACAACCTTGAAGTAAAAGACATCTCCAGCTCATTATCAGTCCTCAGAGGCTTTCAAGGGCTCATTGGCTACAGCTTGCCTCTGAAAAGTAGACGAAGGGATTTCAGATATTTAGTAGATGATTGGTGTGCTGTTATGATGATAACAACATTTTTATTCCCATTGCAATCTAAAGAGCCCATAGGATCCAGCGTGTTTCCACCCACCCAGTGCAATACACAGCTGGTTACTGGAGAGTCACTGGTGCTCGTTGCCTCTACTTGGAACACCGATCTCAAAGCAGCACTCAAGGAACCAGCTTCTGGCCTCAATGCCCATCTCATTCACAGCTGAGTGATTGGGAAGTAAAACTGTAACAGCCCCTGTTTTTACAACTGTATCGAGTTGATATAAACAAGATCAAAACCGGTCCCAGTAGTAGGATATTCCCCATCTGGGGAATGGCTGACATGATTGCCATATTTAAAAGAGCAAAAAGAACAATTTGTCATGAAAAATGAAAGCGTTGTCTTGCTTATGGGAAAAGAGCAGAGTCATTTTGCTTTCACAGATTTATTGAATATATTCTGTATATCCTTCTGATTAGTAGGGCAGGCAGCTAGTGAGCTCTCGAGCTGCAGACTTAGTTTTAACTGGCCGTTACCAGGCACAGTACAATCCCAGTTTCCTGATTAGACAGTTCTAATATTTAGAGGGAAGTTTCAAGCTCAAATACTCATAATTACAAGTCTGACACTTGTTGTCTATGCATATTGCACATTTTTGCTTAAAGATTGCCATTACTGCCAAAATCTTGTCAGTAGATTTGTCCACTCAGTTATTCACAGATAGCAAAAGTACGAAGGACACAAGCCTTTCAGAAACTGGTTCAATTTTTTGGTTTAAATGAGCAGACATTTGTTGTAAAAAAATGACGATGACTTAATTTCCATGTCTCACTGCATGGGAATTCAAGAGCAACCTTAGCCTTTAGGCAGGGCACAACAGGGCTCAGTGGTGAAGCAGCTTGCCAAAATTACCTAGAAAGGGTTTTTCCAGGCCAAAGTACGATGGAGATGGGTGCAGAATGATCTAAGGAAGACAAGCGACGCTCAGCAGTTTGACTGACTTTTCAAACACAACGTGCTTAGGCCTTGAAGTGCTTTGAAAAGGAAGATAATCTCATTTAGCACTAATGCGCTGACTCCCACCCCGATGAGCCCATGAAACCCAGCCTCCATCACCCACTTGTTACCATTTTCAAATGAGCACCTTTGCGATGTCTCCCACGCCATCCTCTGCCTTGGAAGAAGCTCCCCAAAATACAACTAGAAAGCTATCCAGTGCTCTTGCTTTAAACCTCCTCTGTAAAACCCTGCTTGGTGCAATGCTTACAAAACAATCCTGACAACGGCAGATGTGCCACGACTTAACTGCAGATCACGATGACTAATGCCCTCGTGCTGTTTATCTGTGCCCCCACACTCGCCTGTATCCAAGCATCCTTGTATTTCAGCTGGAAATTTCAGATGTATTTCACCTATTTTGGATCAGGGTGGCTTTGTGGCTCGTGCAGTGCTGAGCAGGTTGAAGTCATGCTCCATAGCTAAAGTCTCCCAGGTGATGCAGTGGTCCAAATAACACATTATAAATATAAATTAACAATAGATCAACAGCTACGGCTGGATATGGAAAGCAGGCAAGGTGGCCTCCCCAGTTGTGCACAGACTGTGATTTTTCCAAATACATGCCCTAGCCCATCTGTGTCCATCCCACTCCTCCACCTCCCAGTAACGTGCCACACCTCTGCCACTTTTCTCTCTTTTACATAGCAAGAAGTAGACACAAAGGGGATCTATTTCACAGAGTTACAGGCAAGAGGGTGGGAAAAGACCTGACCAGCTCAGCTCCCCCATTCACCTGCCCCAAAGCCATCTAAACCATCCCCAGCCTGTTCAAGAAAACCTTTGCTGACAGAGGTTTGGTTCTTGGTCCTTGACCATCCCTGCAGCTGGAAGGTTTTCCCTTGTGCCTAAATTAAATCTCTCACACTGCAATTGGAGTCCAATCCCCAGCAGACACAGAAAGCAGATTACTCCCTCTCCACAGCTACCTTCTACCCATTTGAAGACTATTATCCTCTTTCTCCTCGGTCTTTTCTCTTTGAGAAAAGAGTCAAATTGTCTACAGGGCTCACCTTTGCTCATCGTTAGCATGGAGGTATCACACCAAACATCTCTGACACATCATCCTCACCCACGCACGTACTCCCACACTCCCGCACTCACGTACTGTACCAGTCATCCTGCTTGAACACAGAAGAGAGCATCCCAGAAAGGTACCACTCACCCCCTTCCTTCACATTTCTGGCCCTCGATGGCTCAAATCTGCACACACTGAGTCTGAGAGCTGCTTTCCGAGCTCTTAAGAAAGGGGAAAGTGGGAATCAGGAAGACTCTGGTGCCCTGGCTTAAATCCACACCTCCTTTAACAGAGCGGTAGGCTGTGGCTGGGTAATAGGGCAGCTGTCACACTTGCTAAGCTGCCTTCATGGCAACAAGCCATTAAGCACTGCAGCTCAAAATAAGCACCAAACCTCTCAGGAACACCTGGACACGCAGCATCCCAGACGTGCACAGTGAGTCTTTAATTTCAGGTGAAGACAAGGGACTAACCTCAGCCCTGGTGTGCTCCTGGGGTCACTTGGTTATTGCCAGTGCTGCTCTTGCCCTTACACCAAAGGGTGAATTTGGTTCGGTATTACTCACGCTGAAGCACTGAATCCCACAACGGTTTTAAGCTCACAGCCACTTGATCGTGTTCCTCTCCCACGTCCCCTTCAGATGAAGAGATACAGGGTGATGCAGCATTTGCCTGCAGAAGAGTCACTGCCAGGGCTGTGCAGAGCTCGCTGGCTTCAGCTGGCAGGGGAAGAGCTGCAGACCCACGCTGCTGCAATCCCACTGCCTGGAGTTTTGTCATGAGTTAGAGACCCGAGCGAATTACACAAACGTGGAGCAGGAACTCAGCGCAGGAAAGCTGTCAGCTGTGAATATCTACCGAACTACCCGCTGGATCGACAGACAGCTGAATCTGCAGACAGCCGTGAAGGAGGTGGGATGCTGGATGACTGCTTATTATGCTGAGCCAAATCCTCCTATTATTACCTTATGCGCTACCTGTCTTCTTTTAATACATTCAAGTGTTGTCTCTCCTAGAAACACAGAACTGAAGGGGATTTCCTATCACCCTTGTCTCTGATTCCTTATCTACATATGGTCAAACACCAATCACTTATTTGCTGATGGGATCCCTTCTTAGGTATCTATGTATAGCCTATAGCAATGGCAATCTCCATTCACATCTCCCACTAAAATAACAAACCCAAGGTTCCTCTGCTCCCTCGTACCTGGAGCGCAGCACCAGCTCTATCAGCAAGCCCCTTCCTCTAAAAACCCAATATAAATTATCTGTACATTGACTCCGGGTCCTCTCCAAACTCAAATGAGATTTAGCCCAAAATCACTCTGCAATGCATACCGACAGACTTCAAGTTAGTGATAACGCAAACATTTAAAAGCAGGCGACTTCCAGCAAAGCGACGATGTAGGACCACAATTCAGCCCCTCTGCTAAAGAGGTCACATTTGAAAAATAATGCAACTCTTTCAAGAGGGAGCTAGACTGTGGGTTAGCCCATTTGGCCATCTAAGGGCATCACACAGCCTCTCTACTTCCTAATTGTATTAGAAAGAGTGGGAGGGGAAAATTGTCTGCCCAGCTGGTTCATACTCTACCTTCTCTGTGCTATCAATGCCTGCTGAAACTCAGAGGAACTACACCGGGTTTAGTGAAAAGAGCATCCCTGCTGAGCAAAGGAAAGAGGAGCTTATGATTTGCAGAATCACAGCCCGCTCCTACGAGCTGCCACAGACCTCGGGGAAAGGCACCCCTGAGAAAACACAGCAGCTGCTCCTGCTGTGGAGCAGAAGGTGGGCAAACCCCAGAAATCCCCAGCAGCACTTACATCATAACCTTCCCCAATCTCAGCACAAAGCTCTCCTGAGACAAGCAGGAGTCCAGCTGGAATGTCCCTTCATCACTCCCACTTTGGCCTCTCTCTGTCCAGCGAGAGTCCAGCAGTAACAGCATAAATCCCCAGGAAATCTTCGGAATCATTTCCTGTTCAAGGGCTCCGCAGCACAAGGCACAATCAGCTCCTGAGAGACACTCTAGATGCAGCAGCATCCCAGAGAGGATAGGCTGATTGCAGGAAGAGATGCCAACGGCACAAGCGCAGGAGGCTTGCAGAGGATTTGGAGCTCAAAAGCCCAAATGTTCGCAGCTCAGCAATGTTCGCCCTGGCACGGCTCTTGCTAACTGAGCAAGCAAAGGCTCCTAATGCTCTGTTAGGGAAATGATAGCACTTGGTCCTTTCTGTAGCACCCTTCAGGCTTGGGGCACTGTGCAAATATGGATGCACACAGCTCAGTATGTCACCTGCAAGGGTGCTGCAGCTGGAGAAATGGAAGCAGAAAACAATGAAGTGATCAGCCCAAGGTCAAAATTTCACTTGCAGGCACAGAAACAACTCTCACTGTAGCATAGCCGATACACCAAGATATACCAGTCTAACAATATCTTCCCTAGACCCTTGTTCAAACTGGTAGCAGTTTGATGCCTTAAGATTTTGAGCTGGGCAAAACAGAGAAATTCCCTTCAGCAGACAAGTCCAACTTTTGAATCAAAGGGTTAACATTGCAGGAGAAGAAGCATCATTATTAATGAAACCTGAAAATTATTGCAAACATGAGAACTGGCTGTTCTCGAGGTACGCAAAAGGCTTTGTTCTTATCCAGACTCCAAATCTCACGTGATAAAAGATGGTAGAATATAAATGTTAAAACATTCGTCTCCAAATAAAGTGCTCCGGTCTTATCTAAGTGAAACACTGCTATAATTTTCTATCAAAATGTTGTCAGAACCGCTACATCCTTACAAAATATTTTAATTCATTAACATCAACATTTTTCCAGGGGAAAAGCGTGCTGCTGAAAAACCTGGATCTGCTCCCTGTGCAAGCAAGACCCTACAGAGTTTTGAGACCTTAAACCAACCCACCTTGTGTCTGCACACCCTCCATGAAGTACACAGACCTCCCATAGCACAAGGAAATCTTTTCAGGCAGAAGATCTTCAAGATATGGCAAGATCACACCAGACCTGCATGTTGATTCCCTTCCCACAGCCTACTCAGCCAAGACATACACTGAAAGTCTTCGCTCCACGCTTCGCTATTTCCCCAGGGTAAGAAGGATTTCTTCTCCTCTGCTGCACACGCAACGTTGGGATGTTTTCGGGAAAAAAAAGTGAATGTTGTGAGTTGAGAGAGGAGCTTAGAAGCCGTTCTCCCTTTGGGTAGGAAGCATACCTCAAAAGGTGCCTTGCATCCCTGCAAGCTGGAGATAATAATGAACAAAGTCTCTTGCAATATCCTGGGATATCAAAAGGTCAGGGCTGCTCACTGCCTACACTCACCTGCCTTGCCAGCACGCCTCCAAGTCAGCTCTGTAATTTGGTCCGCTACAATACACCCTACAAAAGTATACAGGTGCTGTACAACCCCGGTTTGCCTGTCAGTAAACACTGCTGTGGAAATAAGATGTTCCAAAAGTTCAGCACAGACACTACAAACGCAGCATCGGTACAAGTTCTTGCCATCAGCACCTTTCAACTCTCGCTGACACTAGAAATGAGAGCAGAGCTCAGATGCCTAATTCTTCTCGTCTCTGCAGACGAGGCTAGTAAGGAGGGAGAGAGAGAGGAAAGATTTATTTGTACCATCTTACTGTGGTCTTTAGTGCTGTAAGAACCAAGGTTTAAAGCTTGATTGACTTTATAAAGGCAAATCATGAGCTGGTAGGAAGAACAGACAACACGAGTCAAATTCAAACAAGACAACCAAAGAGTGAAAGGCTCTCCTGCGCATCCTCAGGCTCCCGCTCTCTTTCCTTCCCACTTCCAAAAAATTGCCAAGACTGCCAAGAAATACTGAAAAAACACCACCACAATACTCTTAATCAGCCATGGTTTGCAAAGATATAGTTCGAACATGTGGCTCTGCAGTTTCCTTTTGCCCTTATTCTCCGTTAGCACTGCTATTATGCAGGTGTAGCATCAGAGTGTGTCAATACCATTGCCCTACCAAGCTAGGCACCGTATAAAACCAAAACAAAAAGACAGCCCCAAAAAGTTTGTCTGTGCTCCTTAATTCAAGAGGTTTCAATCTTTCATGATGGTCAAACAGCAATCGTGCCAAACCAGTGCAAAAGGTTGCCTCTGTCTAGTTGAAATGGCAGGGTCCAAGGGAAATTGGACGCAGAGAAAGGATCAAATTTGAACTCCAGGTTTTGAGACGGATCTGAACAGCTTCATCATGGTTTAGGGATGTCTGCCTCCAAAACCGATACAAAACACAGCACTTTCAGCCCTTAGCTTCACTGAAATCGAGGAAAACTCTTACTTTTCCCCGGCACACGAGTAACTCTCAGGGCCCAGCCCAGGGAAATGCTGTCCTTGGCAAGTTCAAATCAGCTGCCTGGGCAGCAATAGTCATCCCCCACAAGCCTTTCATGGTCCTTTTTCACCGCAAAGAAGCTGTGCCCATACCAGGGTTACAAATATTTCAAGTTGCCAGGGCCAAAGACTCCAGAAGGGAGATTTATAGCAATAAATAATATTAATGACACAGGCGGACGAAGCTTCTTGTCCTGAGAGCTCCAAAGGCACATGAAAAACTGCACTATAAATGTCACCACCGCAGACACCAATGATGATGAGATGCCACCTCTGGGGAAGGAAGGCAGCATGGACTTGCTCAGAACGACACTCGGTCAGGAAACCAAGGGTGATCCCATGAGGACCTGGATGAACAACACTCCACAGCATCATCAAACTCTGGGCTTTGCTTAGTGGGGGGACTCAGGAGGTAGCCAGATCCCAGCTTTCCTCCCAGAATGGCCAAAGGACTCATCCTGGTGCTCACGAGTTGACTCCAGGCTGGGAAAAAATGAGTTGTGAAAACATAACCCAAAGAACAGCCAGAGGAATTGGAAAACGGATGAAGGAAGCAGTTTTAGGGCTAAACCCCAAAGGATCGGCTGAGAGGTTAGTTGCAGATACAATAAAACATGCCTGAGGGAAGGAAGGTGCATCCTCCTGCAGCCAAGCCCACTCTGAGATGCAAAAATACTTGCACGGATGATAAAGGGCTTACACCAATGCTGTGTTATCCAGATAACACTCCAAACACCTAGAGCGGAGGGAGTAGAAGTGTCTGGCCACGTCAAATTAACCATTTTTTTCCCTAGGTGCTTAGTTAAATAATACCAAGGACTGTGTGAACATAAAGTGTCTGTTAGAGAAACTTCTGCTTTAGCCAAGCCAAAGACTCCTTTCTCTCTTCCCACACTGCCTGGTCCTCTGCCCACTTCCAGAAGAAGGATCAGTAGAGGACCTTCACCAGCAGCTCAGCTGCACACCTCGGTAGAAGTATTCCTGTAGCAGAAATCACTGTTTATTTTCTCTAAGAATGCAACCTACTTAAACTTTGTCAGGACTGGGTTGTTGCAACAACAGCACCGAGTCCTTCCTGCATGGGACAAGGCTCACCCATGAATCATCGTGGTGGTCATCACAACTTCTGGAGCCAGACTCTTAAGTTGCTGTACCTTGGGCTGAAGGGTAAAGTTTTGCTGCCGGCAGGACACAGGCCTGCAGGCTCAGCCTGTCCACCTCGAGAAGGCTGGGTACCACTCCTGGAGAGCACTAGCCCAGCAGGCTACCTCCCTGCCTGCTTGGTTTCACGCAGACCACAGCCTGCCCGCTGGGAAGACAAGGAAACAATCACCCGTGGAAGAAGATGGGTGCAGGGATGCTAGCATCAGCATCAACACAACCAGCTCCTTCCAGGTCCCTTCCAAGTGGGAACCCAGTCCCGGTCCTACCTTCGAGCATCCTTCAACCAGCACTTCTCTACCGAGACTAGAAGCTTGGTGCCTCTCTCAGGAGGACCCCGAGAGCGGCTCTACCTGACACCCCAGAGCCCATTTCACAACGCTGTCGTGGCTGGGCCTGCACAGGGCCCGGGCAAACACAACCAACACTGTGTCTTTAAAACCACTTCAGTGCAGATGTTGTTTCCATGGTAACTAGTGGACCAAATACATTAGTGTTTCTAATAATAAACCAAACCTTCATCTTGGAAAATGTGATCCCCCCCTCCCTTTACCACCATCACCCTTCCTTTCTTCCTTTCCCCTCCCCTTTCGCTGAATTAAGCCAGCATTTAACAAGCAAGGCATAATTAGTAAATAATTGCAAGGGCCCAGTAACTCCCAGTGGCCAGGCAGATGGAGAAGCGCTAGGTGGAGCGAAGGCAGGGGGCTTTGCTCTGTGAACCTGGGAACTGTCCAAAAAGGGTTGAACTACTTAAAAAAGAAAAAAAAAAGAAAAGGAGAAAAAAAAAATTAAAAAGCACAAGGTGGAAGAGAGGACCCTGCGAAGCTCCTTGTGCCCACCCTGGTGTCGCCTTTGGTGCCCTGGCACCCACCCCACTCTCTGACTCAGGGTGCAGCCAAAGAACCATTTGAGGCTTTTAGCTTTTTACTAATTGCTCTGAAAGAGAATTCTAAATGATTTCCAAATGACTTAAATGATTTGGCTAAAGAGCATCTTATTACAAATGGGCTGAGTTGAAAACATTGTGTCAGCACTAAATGAGGCTTTCCCCCCCCCCCCCCCCCCCCCCCTTCTCCAAAAGCATGAGGTAGCGAGAAGGACCCCGAGGTATAGAGGGGGGACACCAGCGAGCTGCGGAGCCGCGGCGGGGAGGAGAACGGGACGGGACGATTCCTCCCAGAAATAACACACGTGCGAAGATTTCGCGCGTGGGGAGCCCACGGGAGTGAACACGCCCGGCGGTATTGGTGCTCCCCCCCTCCCCGTTTAACGGCATTCGTATTCAAAGGCACAGAGTAGGGATGGAGGGATGGGAGGAAGGGGAGGGGGGAGCAGCGCAGCAGCAGCCCCACCATGTGTGTGTGTGC